>NC_057808.1:231701708-231746555 GCF_018294505.1 Triticum aestivum | reverse complement strand
GCGTCGGTGTTCGGGCGGCGAGCGGCGGCCTCCTCCTCTCGATCCCGATCCAATCGGGGGAGAGGGGGAGATAATTTGCGGGGGGGAGTGTGGGGGTGTCGGTGGTGGTTCGAGGTCTCACCGGGTGGGGGATAAGGGAATTGGGGGGTGGCCGGTTGGGCCGGTTGGGCCTTTTCTATTTTTTTTGTTAGTTCGTTTTATGGTTTTGTATTTTCTTTTCTTTATTTATTTTTTCTTCTGTTTTAATTTATTTTAAATTATCTAGGCATTTTATAAAAATGTGTTTATTACACCATATTTACTTATGCAAAATATGGCACCTCCCGAACATTTTTGTTTTAAATTTTGAAAAACTTTTATTGTTGACATTAATTTGAATTTGAATTTTGAAACGGTTTGGCCTAACGGTAGATTAGCAACAGTAACCATGGTGACGTGGCACCATTAGCGTGGGATTACTGTAGCTTGATTATCCGGGCGTTACATTCTCCTACTGGTTCGATAACCTTGGTTTCTTCACTGAGGGAAGTACCTACCGTTGCTGTGCTGCATCATCCCTTCCTCTTTGGGGAAATACCGACGTAGTCCTCACAGACAGGAGCTTTTCTGGCGCTATAGTCAGAGAGCGATCAGTCTACAAGGGTACGTGGACACACTCTCCCCCTCTCGTTGCTATGCATCTCCTAGATAGATCTTGCGTGAGCGTAGGAATTTTTTTGAAATTGCATGCTATGTTCCCCAACAGTGGCATCCGAGCCAGGTTTATGCGTAGATGATATGCATGAGTAGAACACGAAGAGTTGTGGGCGGTGATAGTCATACTGCTTACCACCAACGTCTTATTTTGATTCGGTGGTATTGTGGGATGAACCGGCCCGTACCAACCTTACATGTCCACGCACATGAGACCAGTTCCACCGACAGACATGGAACTAGTTTTGCATAAAGGTGGCTGGCGGGTGTCTGTTTCTCCTACTTTAGTTGAATCAAATTTGACTGTGGCCGGTCCTTGTTGAAGGTTAAAACAGCAAAGTTGATAAATCACCGTTGTGGTTTTGATGTGTAGGTAAGAACGGTTCTTGCTAGAAGCCCGTAGCAGCCACGTAAAACTTGCAACAACAAAGTAGAGGATGTCTAACTTGTTTTTGCGGGGCATGTTGTGATGTGATATGGTCAAGACATGATGTGATATACGTTATTGTATGAGATGATCATGTTTTGTAAAAGTTACTAGCAACTGGCAGGAGCCTTATGGTTGTCTCTTTATTGTATGAAATGCAAATGCCATGTAATTGCTTTACTTTATCACTATGCGTTAGCGATAGTTGTAGAAGCAATAGTTGGCGAGACGACCACGACGCTACGATGGAGATCAAGGTGTCAAGCCAGTGACGTTGGAGATCATGACGATGCTTTGGAGATGGAGATAAAAAGCACAAGATGATGATGGCCATATCATGTCACATATTTCGATTGCATGTGATGTTTATCTTATTTACATCTTATTTTGCTTAGTACGACGGTAGCATTATAAGATGATCCCTTCACTAAATTTCAAGGTAGAAGTGTTCTCCCTGAGTATGTACCGTTGCTACAGTTCTTTGTTTCGAGACACCACGTGATGATCGGGTGTGATAGACTCTACTTTCACATACAACGGGTGTAAGACAGTTTTGCACATGCGGAATACTCGGGTTAAACTTGACGAGCCTGGCATGTACAGACATGGCCTCGGAACACTGGAGACCGAAAGGTCGAACGTGAATCATATAGTAGATATGATCAACATAGAGATGTTCACCATTGATGACTACTCCATCTCACATGATGATCGGACAAGGTTTAGTTTATTTGGATCACGTATCACTTAGATGACTTGAGGGATGCCTATCTAAGTGGGAGTTCTTAAGTAATTTGATTAATTGAACTTAATTTATCATCAACTTAGTCCTGATAGTATTTGCATATCTATGTTGTAGATCATTAGCTCGCATTGTGGCTTCCCTATGTTTTTGATATGTTCCTAGGGAAAACTAAGTTGAAAGATGATAGTAGCAATGATGCGGACTAGGTCCGTGATCTCAGGATTATCCTCATTGCTGCACAGAAGAAGTATGTCCTTGATGCATCGCTAGGTGATAGACCTATTGCAGGAGCTGATGCAGACGTTATGAACGTTTGGCAAGCTCGATATGATGACTACTTGATAGTTTAGTGCGCCATGCTTTACGGCTTAGAACCGGGACTTCAAAAATGTTTTGAACACCACAGAGCATATGAGATGTTCCAAGAGTTGAAATTGGTATTTCAGACTCATGCCCATGTCGAGAGGTATGAGACCTCTGACAAGTACTTTGCCTACAAGATGGAGGAGAAGAGCTCAACCAGTGAACATGTGCTTAGAATGTCTGGATACTACAATCACTTGAATCAAGTGGGAGTTAATCTTCCAGATAAGATAGTGATTGACAGAGTTCTCTAGTCACTATCACCAAGCTAATAGAACTTCGTGATGAACTATAATATGAAGGGATGACAAAAACGATTCCCAAGCACTTCGCGATGCTGAAATCGGCGAAGGTAGAAATCAAGAAAGAGCATCTAGTGTTGATGGTTAACAAGACCACTAGTTTCAAGAAAAAGGGCAAGGAAAAGAAAGGGGACTTCAAGAAGAATGGCAAGCAAGTTGCCACTCCGGGAAGAAGCCCAAATTTGGACCCAAGCCTGAAACTGAGTGCTTCCATTGCAAAGGAAATGGTCACTGGAAGTGGAACCACCCCAAATACTTGGCGGATAAGAAGGACGGCAAAGTGAACAAAGGTATATTTTCATATACATGTTATTGATGTGTACTTTACAATTGTTTATAGCAACCCCTCGATATTTGATACTGGTTCAGTTGCTAAGAGTAGTAACTCGAAACAGGAGTTGCAAAATAAACAAAGACTAGTGAAGGACGAGGTGACGATGTGTGTTGGAAGTAATTCCAAGGTTGATACGATCACCATCGCACACTCCCTCTACCTTCGGGATTAGTGTTGAACCTAAATAAAAGTTATTTGGTGTTAGCATTGAGCATTAATACGATTTGATAATGTTAATTGCAATACGGTTATTCATTTGAGTCAGAGAATAATTGACTAATTGTTGTTCTGTTTATATGAATAAAACCTTCTATGGTCATACACCCAATGTAAATGGTTTACTGAATCTCGATCGTAGTGATACACATATTCGTAATATTGATGCCAAAAGATGCAAAGTTGGTAATGATAGTGCAACATATTTGTGGCATTGCCGTTTAGGTCATATTGGTGTAAAGCACATCAAGAAATTCCATGCAGATGGACTTTTGGAATCACTTGATTATGAATCATTTGATACTTGCGAACAATGGAGCGAGCCAATGAGTTAATTGCAAATAATGCATACCGATGTATGCGGTCCAATGAGTGTTGAGGCACGCGGCCGGTATCGCTATTTTTCTGACCTTCACAGATGATTTGAGCAGTTATGTGTATATCTACTTAATGAAACACAAGTCAGAAACATTTCAATAGTTCAAATAATTTTAGAGTGAAGTGGAGAATCATCGTAACAAGAAAATAAAGTTTCTACGATCTCATCGTGGAGGCAAATATTTGAGTTACGAGTTTGGCCTTCATTTAAAACAATGTGGAATAGTTTCACAACTCACGCCACCTGGAACACCACAGCGTAATGGTGTGTCCGAACGTCATAACCGTACTTTATTAGATATGGTGCGATCTATGATGTCTCTTACTGATTTTCCACTATCATTTTGGGGTTATGCATTAGAGATAGTTGCATTCACGTTAAATAAGGCACCGTCTAAATCCATTGAGACGACACCATGTGAACTATGGTTTGGCAAGAAACCTAAGCTGTCGTTTCTTAAAGTTTGGGGTTGCGATGCTTATGTGAAAAAGCTTCAGCCTGATAAGCTCGAACCCAAATCGGAGAAGTGCGTCTTCATAGGATACCCAGAAGAAACTATTGGGTACACCTTCTATCACAAATCCGAAGGCAAGATCTTTGTTGCTGAGAATAGATTATTTCTAGAGAAGGAGTTTCACTCGAAAGAAGTGAATGGGTGGGAAGTAGAACTTGCTGAGGTAATTGTACCTTCTTTCAAATTGTAAAGTAGCACATCAGAGAAATCCGTTCCCATGATGCCTACACCAAATAGAGAGGAAGCAAATGATCATGATCATGAAACTTGAAATCAAGTTACTACCAAACCTCGTAGGTCAACCAAAGCACGTTCGGCACCAGAGTGGTATGGTAATCCTGTGCTGGAAGTCATGTTACTAGACCATGATAAACCTACGAACTATGAAGAAGCTATGATGAGCCCAGATTCTGATAAATGGCTTGAGGCCATGAAATCTGAGATAGGATCCATGTATGAGAACAAAGTGTGGACTTTGGTGGACTTGCCCGATGATCGACAAGCCATTGAAAATAAATGGATGTTCAAGAGGAAGATGGACACTGATGGTAGTGTTACTATCTACAAAGCTCGACTTGTCATGAAAGGTTTTCGACAAGTTCAAGGGGTTGACTACGATGAGACTTTCTCACCCGTAGCGATGCTTAAGTCTGTCCGAATCATGTTAGCAATTGTCACATTTTATATATTATGAAATCTGGCAAATGGATGTCAAAACTACATTCCTTACACGGGTGCGCATCGGTCCTAAACGAACGGTTTAAAACCCCTTTCCGCGACAGCATTTGGAACCGTCCCCAAGTGAGTGTGGGCGATAGGGGGGTCCTTCCCACACGACCCAGAAATCATCGAGGATAGGCCCTCGTGGGACCCAGGCTGGGACCGTGTGTGATCGGGCGAGGCATGGAAACCCAATCATTTCCGTAGATATGTACATCCCACATGGTGAATCCCAGAAATCATTTCCGTAGGTTTGTACATCCCACACGGTGAATCCCAGAAATCATTTCCATAGGTATGTACATCCCACACGGTGAATCCCAGAAATCATTTCCGTAGGTATGTACATTCCACACGGTGAATCCCAGAAATCATTTCCGTAGGTATGTTCATCCCACATGGTGAATCCCAGAAATCATTTCCGTAGGTATGTACATCCCACACGGTGAATCCCAGACAATCATTTCCGTAGGTATGTACATCCCACACAGTTCTTTGTGTGGAAACGTGTGTGCAAGGTGGCCTAACGCAACCAGTTCGCTGCCAGAAGCCGTGTGTGATTGTTAGTTGATCGAACACGCCTACTTTCTAGAAACCGTGCGGGTTGTTTGAGTTCATCACCCACGGTGCTGTCTGAGTAACCGTTTGTAATAGAAAACCCCAATAAGCAGGGTAATTAGCCTATTATTGATAATCCATGTACTAATCAAACTGATATTTCTTATAAAACACGCCAGATATTTCATATCCATATAAAAGCAACCGGGATTTCATAATCGAATTACATCAGATAGCTTCGGCACTCAGTTATGCCATTACACAGCAGCACCAAGCTTCACATGCAGCATCAAAAACCTTTGGAAAGTAGCATCATACACGGTAAATAGACAGATGAATCTCATCTGGGAAACTGCAGAAGCGGAAGGCAAATGTTGAGCCTTCAGTGATGTTGAAAGTCCTTGCAACTTTAGGCCAGTGGCTATGGATAATTGCCCGCCCAACCTTCGTCCTCTTCAGCAAGACTTCAATATTGTACAGTGGGTGTTGAATGAATACCTTCCTCGCCTCTTGACCATGCAGGTGGTGGTTTGAGAGGTAATCATCGGTGAACTGCTTTGAAAAGTACTGAAAACAAAGCTATGCATAAATCGCTGTTGTAAATTTTGAAATGGCGCAAGGGGTAAAAACAAGGTAAAAGAGTTGGTACCATCCTATAGTTGTCTGATGTCTTCTTCATTGTGCAAACAAAGATCTTGCTGTTATTCGTCGCAATTTTCTTCATCCTAATAATATTTCTGAGTTTCTTGACTTGACTGGTATTCATGGACATCTCATTTCCCCATATGCAAAATGGGTCGAACAGTGGGTCTAAGCCTCTGACAGCAGGACCTACATGTGCAAGACCAAATTGTAAGAAACCTAAATATTAGAATGATTCCTGCAACTGCACAATAATGTGCTTTTAGCCAAAGGACCCTGCTTGAAAAAACCTCGATGGTAAACCGCAGTGTCTCCCATTGTTTCCCTGCAACACACATAAGGAAGATCTTGATCAGGTTAACTTAGAGTTGCCATACTATCAGTAGAATATGTATTGAGTACAGCCAAATTCGATTGGTGTCACATGCATAACAATACAAAATTGTACCCACAGCAAATGAAAATCAAATTGAAGAACTGAACCAAACAGTTAAATGGACAGTAGACCAAATGAACCAAAATAGTTAACTGAGCACGACATTGCAGAATAGAAACATATACTAGAAGATAAGACAGTTAACAAAACAAAGAATGCTTGAGAACAGTACTACAAAATGTAATTGTTGGACCAAAGTGTTCACTGAACATTACATTTCAGAGGACCAAACTGTTAACTGAACATCAGATTGCATATTAACATTACAGAGGACAAATCACTAGAAGGCACTGGCGGTGGCCTCGAGAAAACACCACGAACTGTATTTTAAAGTAAACAACCACGTGGCGGTGTCGACGGTGGCCTCGAAGACGAGGTGCTCCTCCAAGATCTGGCGGTCAACACGCATGTCAGCCATAGCGACCTCGTTCGCGCGTGCGGCCGCATGGTACTCAGCTCCACATTATACTGCGTGTAAAATGGATGTGGGCGACGCTTAATTGGAGGGAGGGGCAGTGATTTTGGTGGAAGGTGTCACTCCGTCAGTCAGGGCATGTGGGACGGGAAAGGAGGAGGTGTTGGGGAACGTAGTAATTTCAAAAAATTCCCTACACACACACAAGATCATGGTGATGCATAGCAACGAGAGGGGAGAGTGTCGTCTACGTACCCTCGTAGACCGTAAGCGGAAGCGTTATAACAACGTGGTTGATGTAGTCGTATGTCTTCACGATCGACCGATCCTCGGTACCGAACGTACGGCACCTCCGCGTTCGGCACACGTTCATCTCGATGACGTCCCGCGAACTCACGATCCAGTAGAGCTTCGGGGAAGAGCTTCGTTAGCATGACGGCGTGGTGACGGTGATGATGATGCTACCGACGCAGGGCTTCGCCTAAGCACCGCTACGATATTACCGAGGTGGATTATGGTGGAGGGGGCACCGCACACGGCTAAGAGATCAATGATCAATTGTTGTATCTCCAAGGGGTGCCCCCCTCCCCGTATATAAAGGAGTGGAGGAGGGGGACGGGGCCGGCCTCCTATGGTGCACCCCATGAGGAGTCCTACTCCCACCGGGAGTAGGACTCCCTCCTTCCAAGTAGGAGTGGGAGAGGAGAAGGAAGGGAGAGAAGGAGAGAAGGAAAGGGGGGTGTCGCCCCCCTCCTTGTCCAATTCGGACTAGAGGGGGAGGGAGCATGCGGCTGCCCTGGCCGCCCCTCCTCTTCTCCTACTAGGGCCCATTAGGCCCAATATACTACTCCCCGGGGGGTTTCGGTAACCCCCCGGTACTCCGGTATATGTCCGAAACCTCCCGAAACACTTCCGGTGTCCGAACATAGTCGTCCAATATATCGATCTTTACGTCTCGACCATTTTAAGACTCATCGTCATGTCCGTGATCATATTCGGGACTTCGAGCTACTTCGGTACATCAAAACACAAAAACTCATAATACCGATCGTCACAGAACTTTAAGCGTGCGGACCCTACGGGTTCGAGAACTATGTAGACATGACCGAGACACGTCTCCGGTCAATAACCAATAGCGGAACCTGGATGCTCATATTGGTTCCTATATATTCTACGAAGATCTTTATCGGTCAAACCGCATAACAACATACGTTGTTCCCTTTGTCATCGGTACGTTACTTGCCCGAGATTCGATCGTCGGTATCTCAATACCTAGTTCAATCTCGTTACCGGCAAGTCTCTTTACTCGTTCCGTAATACATCATCACGCAACTAACTCATTAGTTGCATTGCTTGCAAGGCTTATTATGATGTGCATTACCGAGAGGGCCCAGAGATACCTCTCCGACAATCAGAGTGACAAATCCTAATCTCGATCTATGCCAACTCAACAAGTACCATTGGAGACACCTGTAGAGCACCTTTATAATCACCCAGTTACGTTGTGATGTTTGGTAGCACACAAAGTGTTCCTTCGGTATTCAGGAGTGGCATAATCTCATAGTCATAGGAACATGTATAAGTCATGAATAAAGCAATAGCAACATACTAAACGATCAAGTGCTAAGCTCGCGGAATGGGTCAAGTCAATCACATCATTCTCTAATGATGTGATCCCGTTAATAAAATGACAACTCATGTCTATGGCTAGGAAACTTAACCATCTTTGATTCAACGAGCTAGTCAAGTAGAGGCATACTAGTGACACTCTGTTTGTCTATGTATTCACGCATGTATCAAGTTTCTGGTTAATACAATTCTAGCATGAATAATAAACATTTATCATGAAATAAGGAAATAAATAATAATTTTATTATTGCCTCTAGGGCATATTTCCTTTAGGAGGATGGTGTGGGTGGGGTGTGGATTACCTGACCATATCGACAAGGCCACGCAGCAAGAAGAAGGGTCGACGGCGAGGAGGCCGCGCAGCAAGAAGAAGGGTCGCCGGCGAGGAGGCGGCGCTGCAAGAAGAAGGGTCGCCGGTGAGGAGGCGGCGCTGCAAGAAGAAGGGTCGCCGGTGAGGAGGCGGCCTGCAAGAAGAAGGGTCACCAGCGAGGAGGCTGAGCTGCCAGTAAGCAGCAGTGAAGGTTTGAACTTGGAAAGTAAGGAGGAACAGTGGAAATGTGGCTTTTGGTAGGAGGGAGGGGCGGGGAGATAGATATTTCCGCGGTGGCAAAAAAATTCCGCTCGGTGCCGCGAGAATGTCGCGCAAGTGTGGTTCAAGCGGGGGCGGTGAACTGTAGACGACGAAGCTTCCTGCATAAGCCAGACAAGACGGTGCGCCAAGATATTTTATATCGCATGCCACACGGTTCTTTCTAGTAAACTGTTTGTGGTATACTTGATTTCTTCATTATGTTCTGAAAGACAAAATGGTGTTACGAAGGGAAAGGATGGTGTTTGAATTGCTAGAGCATTTACGTACAGTGAACATGCAACTAGTACATGAGTGTCGTGTTTAAATTTGGAATTATTCCGGGTTCGTTTGGCATTTTTATGCATTAATTGAGTTCCTCGGCATTTAATGTGCATAATTCAAATTTGAACTACAAGCACATGCTCCAATGCACCAAATTTTGCTGAAAAATCACATGTGTGTCTTTGGGTGAATTTATAGGTCCCATGCAAGAAATGGGAATAAAATTCAAACATCTAGGTGTCGTGGCTCAACCGGAATGATTGAGAAACTTGGTTTTTTAATTCCTATAAATCCAAAACACGGCTGAAAATCATGAAACTTGGCATGGTGTCATGACATGGCACCAACATGCTGCAGTAAATTTTTTGGCCGAATTGGGACAAGCTTTGGTGTAAGCTTCTTGCAAACCGGAGCTTCCCTCAAGAAGGCTCCTGGTTTCGAGAGGGAACGTGTCACCTCCGTGTGTGAAACGACATACGTACACTGCCTTCTCCCGCCTTAATTTTTTTACACAGACAGATTAAACCAAATAGAAGTATCGTGCTAAATTTTGGAATTATTCCGTGTTCATTTGGCCTTTTTTATACATTAATTCAGTTTCTGGGCATTTAATGTGCATAATTCAAATTTGAACTACAAGCACGTGCTCCAGTGCACCATAGTTGTTTGAAAAAACACATGTGTGTCCTTGGGTGAATTTTTAGGTCCCGTGCAAGAGATGGGAGTGAAATTCAAACATCTGGGCGTCGTGGCTCGGCCGGAAATATTGAGAAACTTGGTTTTTTAATTCTTGTAATTCCAAAACACGCCTGAAAATCATGAAACTTGGCATGGTCTCATGACATGGCACGAACATGCTGCGGTGATTTTTTTGGCCGAATTGGGACAAGCTTTGGTGTAAGCTTCTTGCAAACCGGAGCTTCCCTCAAGAAGGCTCGTGGTTCCGAGAGGGAACGTGTCACCTCCGTGTGCGAAACGACATACGTACACTGCCTTCTCCCGCCTTAATTTTTTTGCACATCCAGATTAGACCAAATAGAAGTACCGTGCTAAATTTTGGAATTATTCTGGGCTCATTTCGCCTTTTTATACATTAATTGAATTTCTGGGTATTTAATGTGCATAATTCAAATTTGAACTATAAGCACATGCTCTAGTGCACCAAAGTTGTTTGAAAAATCACATGTGTGTCCTTGGGTGAATTTCTAGGTCCCATGCAAGAGATGGGAGTGAAATTGGAACATCTCGGCGTCGTGGCTCGGCCGGAAAGATTGAGAAACTTGGTTTTTTAATTCCTGTAATTCCAAAACACGCCTGAAAATCATGAAACTTGGCATGGTGTCATGACATGGCACCAACATGTTGCGGTAATATTTTTGGCCAAATTGGGACAAGCTTTGGTGTAAGCTTCTTGCAAACCGGAGCTTCCCTCAAGAAGGCTCCTGGTTCCGAGAGGGAACGTGTCACCTCCGTGTGCGAAATGACATACGTACACTGCCTTCTCCCACCTTATTTTTTTACACAGCCAGATTAGACCAAATAGAAGTGTCGTGCTAAATTTTGGAATTATGCCGGGCTCGTTTCGCATTTTTTATACATTAATTGATTTTCTGGGCATTTTATGTGCATAATTCAAATTTGAACTACAAGCACATGCTCCAGTGCACCAAAGTTGTTTGAAAAATCACATGTGTGTCCTTGGGTGAATTTCTAGGTCCCATGCAAGAGATGGGAGTGAAATTCAAACATCTGGGCGTCGTGGCTCGGCCGGAAAGATTGAGAAACTTGGTTTTTTAATTCCTCTAATTCCAAAACACGCCTGAAAATCATGAAACTTGGCATGGTCTCATGACATGGCACCAACATGCTGTGGTTATTTTTTTGTCCGATTTGCGAAGGCCCACACATTAACAATCAACAAAGTCATTTTGGAACAAGTGTTGTCACATTACAAATCGGAAACACAAGTATTATTGAAACCGTGGGCGTTCGACTTACCAATTACGTGCGACGACGCGTCCCCTTTTTTTATTGGCTAGGAGGTGTCGTGCGGGGTAGCTATTTGAGTACGGGAGGCATGCGATCAGACCCCTGCGCGTGCTCATTGGGAGGAGAGCCCTTTGACCGCTACCCGCTGCGCACCTCCCTCCCAACGTCTCCATTAATGGCACCCGAGCACCTGTTCTACGGCGTGGCTATATGTCTCACTGGACTGAGATTTAAGAGAGAAAAATGAAAATCTGAAAAGAAAGTTTTGCACGGATCTTGATGTAAGATCAGACGGACCTATATAGCATCGACTGCGACTTATAGCAAGCATAATGAATATAAGGACGATGACAGTGGATAATAATTGTCTTACATATTTAGAAACATAATTAAAAAAAGCCACATGCGGCAACGCCCGAAATACACAAGGGCAAAAGAAGAAGGAAGAAAACGATCTGGCTCGCTGATCTCTACTTTCTTGATGCGTTGCTGCAGGCCGCGGGAACTAGTCTCTGCGGCGAGCGGCGACGAGCTCTTTCTTGTCCTCAAGATGCTGCTTGAGAGCATCCACGGATTACTCCACCAGCCTTCTGCGCTCGATGCGCAGCTTATTATTCTCGTCCATAAGTTTCTCGATGATGGCGCCGGTCCTCTTCAACAAGGCAGTGGTCTGCTCCTGCTGCTCCGCACTTCCGACGATCTTCGCCCTCAGCAGGTCGCGCTCGGCCCGGAGCTTCGCATTGCTCTCATTTAGTTGCCGGATGACGTCGGTAGACTGTTCAAACGAGGCTTGCAAGTCATCCTGCAACCTCGCCCACCTGGAGATCTGATCCATCTGCCTATGGACGAGGGCACGCATGCGCCTGTAAGAGTCCTCGCCTGCCCGCGAGGCATTTTTCCAGGCCGCGGCGGCAAGGAAGGACATCTCTGCTGCATTCGTGGCGCGGCGGGACATCTCTTCTGCTTCATCGGCGCGACTGGACCAGTCTGCTGCATCGACGGCCCAGTGGGTCCTCCGCGCTACTTCGGCGGCGCGGCGGGACCTCTCTGCTGCTACGGCCGTGCAGCGGGACATGTTGGTTGCTATCACAGTGAGGCGAGACATCTCTCGTGCTCCCGCTTCCAGGCTCGCCTCTCCCTGGTCGCAATCTCTCAACCCAGAACTCACGCTGGCCATGGCGGACGCAAGGGAACGATGATGAATGACTTGTTTGTTTTTAACTTTTTGTGGATGAGGAGTTGAGGAGGAATGTGCAGTCATCTTGGAGTAGTAGTATTTATAACCGCGTAGTAATACGCTCCTAAGTGGGAAACCGTTTAGGTTTTGATCGGTGTGAACAGGTTTGCAATTTGGAATGTGACGGGACGCATGCTCAAAATTTACTGACGGTTATAAGTGCGGCACTATTCCTGGAAGCCGTAACGTGGGCACGTACGCCTTCTCGGCTGCGTACGTGGCGTTTGCACTTTTAATTAGAATGGGTGTGCCCGTCTAGCGCACACACCTTGATCTATCTAACTGTTTCAGTTTGTTGTGGCTAATCGCAAACAGTTCATCCATGTGAAGTGTATGCCATCAATCGTAGACACTTTGAACTGGCTTACCCATTTCTGTTCTGTTGCCTAATCGCAAACAATTAATCCTTCTGAAGCGTATGCCCTCAATCACACACACCTTGATCTGGCTGACCGTTTTTTTTGTGTTGCCGAATCACAAACAGTTCATCCGAGTGAACCGTATGATGTATATCGCACACAGCTTCATTTGGCTGCCCGTTTCTTTTGTGTCACCTAATCACAAACAGTTCATCCGAGTGAACCGTATGCTCTATGTCGCACACGCCTTCATCAGGCTGCCTGTTTCTTTTGTTCCGCCTCATCGCAAACAGTTCATTGGACTGAACCGTATGCCCTGGACCGCACACGCAACTAAAATCTGAACCGTGTTTGATGCATCCTCCATCGCAAACGTTTTCACCTTTTTTGACGGTTTTCATACAGCACCGTTTGCGATTATGGCATCGCACACAGTTTCTCGAAGGGTCTCTGATCATAGTGTTGTGTTAGCAGCATCATGTAGTAGTGTTAATGGATTTCTTAAAGAATAGTTGTATATGCTACAACCAGAAGGTTTTGTCAATCCTAAAAGTGCTACCAAAATGTGCAAGCTCCAGCGATCCATCTATGGACTGGTGCAAGCTTCTCGGAGTTGGAATACACGCTTTGATGAGTTGATCAAAGCATATAGTTTTATACAGACTTGCCGTGAAGCCTGTATTTACAAGAAAGTGAGTGGGAGCACTACAACCTTTTCTGATAAGTATATGTGATTGACATATTGTTGATCGGAAATGATGTAAAATTTTCTGGAAAGCATAAAGGAGTGTTTGAAAGGATTTTTTCAAAGAAAGACCTCGGTGAAGCTGCTTACATATTGGGCATCAAGATCTATAGAGATAGATCAAGACGTTTGATAAAACTTTCGATGAGTACATACCTTGATAAAGTTTTGAAGAAGTTAAAAATGGATCAGTCAAAGAAAGGGTTCTTGCCTGTGTTACAAGGTGTGAAGTTGAGTAAGACTCAAAACCTGACCACGGCAGAATATAGAAAGAGAATGAAACTCATTCCCTATGCCTCAGTCATAGGTTCTATAAAGTATGCCATGCTATGTACCATACCTGTTATGTGCCTTGTCATGAGTTTGGCAAGGGGGTAAAATAGTGTTCTAGGAGTAGAACACTAGACAGCGGTCAAAATTATCCTTAGAATACTAAGGAAATGTTTCTCGGTTATGGAGGTGACAAAGAGTCCGTCGTAAAGGGTTACGTTGATGCAAGCTTTGACACTAATCCGGATGACTCTGAGTCTCAATCTGGATACATATTGAAAGTGGGAGCAATTAGCTAGAGTAGCTCCGTGCAAAGCATTGTAGACATAGAAATTTGCAAAATACATATGGATTTGAATGTGGCAGACCCGTTGACTAAACCTCTCTCACAAGCAAAACATGATCACACCTTAGTACTCTTTGGGTATTAATCACATGGCGATATGAACTAGATTATTGACTCTAGTAAACCCTTTGGGTGTTGGTCACATGGCGATGTGAACTATTGGTGTTAATCACATGGCAATGTGAACTAGATTATTGACTCTAGTGCAAGTGGGAGACTGAAGGAAATATGCCCTAGAGGCAATACTAAAGTTTTTATTTTATATTTCCTTATATCATGATAAATGTTTATTATTCATGATAGAATTGTATTAACCGAAAACTTGATACATGTGTGGATACATAGGCAAAACACTGTGTCCCTAGTAAGCCTCTACTAGACTAGCTCGTTAATCAAAGATGGTTAAGTTTCCTAACCATAGACATGTGTTGTCATTTGATGAACGGGATCACATCATTAGGAGAATAATGTGATGGACAACACCCATCCGTTAGCTTAGCATATTGATTGTTCAGTTTTATTGCTATTGCTTTCTTCATGTCAAATACATATTCCTTCAACTATGATATTATGCAACTCCTGGATACCGGAGGAATACCTTGTGTGCTATCAAACGTCACAACGTAACTGGGTGATTATAAAGATGCTCTACAGGTATCTCCGAAGGTGTTTGTTGGGTTGGCATATATCGAGATTAGGATTTGTCACTCCGAGTATCGGAGAGGTATCTCTGGGCCCTCTCGGTAATGCACATCATAAGAAGCCTTGCATGCAAAGTGACTGATGAGTTAGCTAGTTACAATATGATGTATTACGGAACGAGTAAAGAGACTTGCCGGTAACGAGATTGAACTAGGTATGTAGATACTGATGATCGAATCTCGGGCAAGTAACATACCGATTGACAAAGGGAATAACATATGTTGTCATAACGTTTCGACCGATAAAGATCTTCGTAGAATATGTAGGAGCCAATACGAGCATCCAGGTTCCGCTATTGGTTATTCACCGGAGAGGTGTCTCAGTCATGTCTACATAGTTCTCGAACCCGTAGGGTCCGCACGCTTAATGTTCGATGACGATTTAGTATTATATGAGTTATGTGATTTAGTGACCGAATGTTGTTCGGAGTCCCGGATGAGATCACGGACATGACAAGGAGTCTCAAAATGGTCGAGAGGTAAAAGATTGATATATAAGACGATGGTATTCGGACACCAAAAGTGTTCCGGAGGGTATCAGGTACTTATCGGGTCACCGGAAGGTGTTCGGGTACCCCGGCAATCCTATGTGCCATATGGGCCTTATGAAGGAACACACTAGCCCACAAGGGGCTGGTGCGCCCTATAAGGCTATAGGAGGAGAAGGAAAGGGGGGAAGGGAAAGGAAAGTGTGGATTAGGATTCCCACTTCCTTCCCTCACCCCCCTCTTTCCTTCCCCTTCATGCATACATGGAAAGGGGGCACAGGGAAAGGCAGGGCCTCTAGGGGGCGGCGGCCAACCCTAGGGCGCCCCTGGCTGCCTCTCCTCCCCCTCCCACCTATATATATGTGGGGCGGGGGCGCCTATAGCACACAACAACAATCGTTAGCCGTGTGCGGTGCCCCCTCCACAGTTTACACCCCCGATCATAGTTTTGTGGTCCTTAGGCGAAGCCCTACGAGAATCACTTCACCATCACCGTCGTGCTGACGGAACTCATCTAATTCCTCGACACCTTGCTCGATCAAGAAGGCGAGGGACGTCATCGCGTTGAACGTGTGCAAAACTCAGAGGTGTCGTACGTTCGGTACTTGATCGGTCGGAGCGAGAAGAAGTTCGACTACGTTAACCGCGTTGTCAAACGCTTCCGCTTTCGGTCTACGAGGGTACTTAGACATACTCTCCCCCTCTCATTGCTATGCATCTCCTAGATAGATCTTGCGTAAGCGTAGGAAATTTTGGAAATTGCATGCCACGTTTCCCAATAGTTGGCAATTCTCAAAGTTAGACCACGGATAGGCCAGGACGATCAAGACGCAGGGCCAGAAGGGCAGCTCACAAGATGGGCCGGCTTAGGGCCCGAAGCCAGAAGGCGGCAGGCGGCTCGGAGGTGTAATCCGACATACGATATCTTATCATAGAAGGCAAGGCGACTTAGAGTTAGGCTCGACCACGGATCATGACCCGACCCGGACTCTTGTAAGTCGGAGGCCTCGATCTGTATATAAAGGCGAGTCCCCGACATAGTATAGGGCAAGTTACAATCAACCGGTAGCTAGATCAAGCGAATCCGCTCCCTTGTAATCGATACTCAAGCAATTAGTAGAAAAGCAGGAGTAGGCTTTTACCTCCGCCGTGAGGGGCCGAACCTGGGTAAACTCGTGTCCTTCGACCTGCTCAACCCCGACAAGCTAATCACCGTTTGCAATGGCCTCATGTCTAAGTCCTCACACTAGGACATCTGCCGTGACAAAACCACGACACTTACTGATACGGCCATTTTGCATCATGCTTTTATATCGATATTTATTGCATTATGGGTTGTTATTACACGTTATGTCACAATACTTATGCCTATTCTCTCTTATTTTACAAGGTTTACATAAGGAGGGAGAATGCTGACAGTTGGAATTCTGGGCTAGAAAAGGAGCAAATATTAGAGACCTATTCTGCACAACTCCACAAGTCCTGAAACTCCACGAAAGTCATTTTTGGAAATAATAAAAAATACTGAATGGAAGAAATACGTCAGGGGGGCCACCACCTGCCCACGAGGGTGGGGGCGCGCCCTACCCCCCAGGGCGTGCCCCCCTGCCTCGTGGGCCCCATGTTGGCTCTCCGGTGGCCATCTTCTGCTATATGAAGTCTTTCGTCGAGGAAAAAATCATAAGCAACCTTTCGGGACAAGACTCCGCCGCCACGAGGTGGAACCTTGGCGGAACCAATCTAGGGCTCCGGCAGAGCTGTTCTGCCGGGGACTTCCCTCCGGGAGGGGGAAATCATCGCCATCGTCATCACCAACGCTCCTCTCATTGGGAGAGGGCAATCTCCATCAACATCTTCACTAGCACCATCTCCTGTCAAAACCCTAGTTCATCTCTTGTATCCAATTCTTGTCCCCAAGTCCGGGATTGGTACTAGTAGGTTGCTAGTAGTGTTGATTACTCAGTTGATGCTAGTTGGTTTATTTGGTGGAAGATCATATGTTCAGATCCTATATGCATATTAATACCCCTCTGATTATGAACATGAATATGCTTGGTGAGTAGTTACGTTTGTTCCTGAGGACATGGGAGAAGTCTTGCTATTAGTAGTCATGTGAATTTGGTATTCGTTCGATATTTTGATGAGATGTATGTTGTCTAGCCTCTAGTGGTGTTATGTGAACGTCGACTACATAACACTTCACCATTATTTGGGCCTAGAGGAAGGCATTGGGAAGTAATAAGTAGATGATGGGTTGCTAGAGTGACAGAAGCTTAAACCCTAGTTTATGCGTTGCTTCGTAAGGGGCTGATTTGGATCCATATGTTTCATGCTATGGTTAGGTTTACCTTAATACTTTTGTTGTAGTTGCGGATGCTTGCAATAGAGGTTAATCATAAGTGGTATGCTTGTTAAAGTAAGAACAACACCCAAGCACCAGTCCACCCACATATCAAATTATCAAAGTACCGAATGCGAATCATATGAACGTGATGAAAACTAGCTTGCGATAATTCCCATGTGTCCTCGGGAGCGCTTTCCTCTATATAAGAGTTTGTACAGGCTTGTCCTTTGCTACAAAAAGGATTGGGCCACCTTGCTGCACTTTATTTACTTTTGTTACTTGTTGCTCGTTACAAATTATCCTTTCACAAAACTATCTGTTACCACTTATTTCAGTACTTGCAGAGAATACCTTGCTGAAAACCGCTTATCATTTCCTTCTGCTCTTTGTTGTGTTCGACACTCTTACTCATCGAAAGGACTACGATAGATCCCCTGCACTTGTGGGTCATCAAGACTCTTTTCTGGCGCCGTTGTCGGGGAGTGAAGCGCCTTTGGTAGGTGGAATTTGGTAAGGAAATATTTATAGTGTGCTGAAATTTACTGTCACTTGTTACTATGGAAAGTAATCCTCTGAGGGGCTTGTTCGGGGTATCTTCACCCCGACCAGTAGAGCAAAGAGTTGCTCCTCAACCTACTGAACCTACTGAAAATGAAAATGTTCCCTTTGAAGTTCCTTCGGGTATGTTAGAAAAACTGCTAGCTAATCCTTTTGTAGGAGATGGAACGAAGCATCCTGATGAGCACCTAATATATGTGGATGAAGTTTGTGGATTATTTAAGCTTGCAGGTATATCCGATGATGTTGTTAAGAAGAAGGTCTTCCCTTTATCTTTGAAGGGAGATGCATCGACATGGTATAGGCTATGTGATGATACGAGATCATGGAACTATAAAGGATTGAAATTGGAATTTCATCAGAAATTTTATCCTATGCATCTTGTTCATCGTGATTGCAATTATATATATAATTTTTGGCCTCGCGAAGGAGAAAGCATCGCTCAAGCTTGGGGAGGCTTAAATCAATGTTATATTCATGCCCCAATCATGAGCTCTCAAGAGAAATAATTCTTCAAAGTTTTTATGCTCGGCTTTCTAGTAATAATCAATCCATGCTCGATACTTCTTGTGCTGGCTCTTTTTATGATGAAGACTATTGAATTCAAATGGAATTTATTGGATAGAATTAAACGCGCGCAACTCTGAAGATTGGGATCTCGACGAAGGTAAGGAGTCAGGTATGACACCTAAGTTTGATTGTGTTAAATCTTTTATGGATACCGATGTTTTCCGTAAATTTAGCACTAAATATGGACTTGAGTCTGAGATAGTAGCTTCTTTCTGTGAATCCTTTGCTACTTATGTTGATCTCCCCAAGGAGAAGTGGTTTAAATATCATCCTCCCATAGAAGTAAAAGTAGTTGCACCTATTAAAGTTGAAGAAAAGACTATCACTTATAATGATCCTATTGTTCCTACTTCTTATGTTGAGAAACCACCCTTCCCTGTTAGGATAAAGGATCATGCTAAAGCTTCAACTGTGGTTCGTAAAAGCAATATTATAACTTATACACCTCCTGAGCAAATCAAAGTTGAACCTAATATTGCTATTGTTAAAGATCTCTTGGCTGATAATATTGATGGGCATTTTATTTATTTCTGCGGCGAAACTGCTAGAATTGCTAAACCCTGTGCTAAAGATAAACATAAACCTGTGGTAGGCATGCCTGTTATTTATGTTAAAATAGGAGATCATTGTTATCATGGCTTATGTGATATGGGTGCTAGTTCTAGTGCTATACCTCATGACTTATACAAAGAAATTATGCATGAAATTGCACCTGCTGAGATAGAAGGTATTGATGTTACCATCAAACTTGCTAATAGAGATACAATATCACCCATTGGAATTGTTAGAGATGTTGAAGTCTTGTGTGGGAAAACTAAATACCCTGCTGATTTTCTTGTTCTTGGTTCCCCGCAAGATAGCTTTTGTCCCATTATATTTGGTAGACCCTTCTTGAACACAGTTAATGCTAGGATAGACTGCGAAAAGAGTGTTGTTACTATAGGCTTGGGTGATATGTCTCATGAGTTTAATTTCTCTAAATTTAGTAGACAACACCGTGAAGAAGAATTGCCTAGTAAGGATGAAATTATTGGTCTTGCTTCTATTGCCGTACCTCCTAGTGATCCTTTAGAACAATATTTGCTAGACCATGAAAATGATATGTTTATGAATGAAAGAAGGGAAATAGATGAAGTGTTCTTTAAACAGGAACCTATCCTGAAACACAATTTGCCTGTTGAAATCCTAGGGGATCCTCCTCCACCCAAGGGTGATCCCGTGATTGAGCTTAAACCGTTGCCTGATACTCTTAAATATGCTTATCTTGATGAGAAAAAGATATATCCTGTTATTATTAGTGCTAACCTTTCAGAGCATGAAGAAGAGAGATTATTGAAAACTCTGAAGAAGCACCGTGCTGCCATTGGATATACTCCTGATGATCTTAAGGGCATTAGTCCCACTCTATGTCAACATAAAATAAATTTGGAAGAAGATGCCAAACCAGTTCGTGATAATCAACGACGGCTGAATCCTAAAATGAAAGAAGTGGTAAGAAAGGAAATACTAAAGCTCCTTGAGGCAGGTATAATTTATCTCGTTGCTGATAGTTAGTGGGTAAGGCTGTCCATTGTGTCCCTAAGAAGGGAGGTATTACTGTCGTACCTAATGATAAAGATGAATTGATTCCGCAAAGAATTATTACAGGTTATAGGATGGTAATTGATTTCCACAAATTAAATAAAGCTGCTAAGAAAGATCATTACCCCTTACCTTTTATCGATCAAATGCTAGAAAGATTATCCAAACATACACATTTTTGCTTTCTAGATGGTTATTCTGGTTTCTCTCCAATACCTGTGTCAGCCAATGATCAATCTAAAACTACTTTTACTTGCCCTTTTGGTACTTTTGCTTATAGACGTATGCCTTTTGGTTTATGTAATGCACCTGCTACCTTTCAAAGATGCATGATGGCTATATTCTCTGACTTTTGTGAAAAGATTTGTGAGGTTTTCATGGACGACTTTTCCGTCTATGGATCCTCTTTTGATGATTGCTTGAGCAACCTTGATCGAGTTTTGCAGAGATGTGAAGAAACTAACCTTGTCTTGAATTGGGAAATGTGCCACTTTATGGTTAATGAGGGCATTGTCTTGGGGCATAAAGTTTCTGAAAGAGGTATTGAGGCTGATAAAGCCAAGGTTGATGCTATTGAAAAGATGCCATGTCCCAAGGACATCAAAGGTATAAGAAGTTTCCTTGGTCATGCTAGATTTCATAGGAGGTTCATTAAGGACTTCTCAAAAATTTCTCGGCCTCTAACTAATTTATTACAAAAAGATATACCATTTGTCTTTGATGATGATTGTGTAGAGGCATTTGAAATACTTAAGAAAGCTTTGATCTCTGCACCTATTGTTCAGCCACCTGATTGGAATTTACCCTTTGAAATTATGTGTGATGCTAGTGATTATGTTGTAGGTGCTGTTCTAGGGCAAAGAGTTGATAAGAAATTAAATGTTATTCAATATGCTAGTAAGACTCTAGACAATGCTCAAAGAAATTATGCTACTACTGAAAAAGAATTCTTAGCTGTTGTATTTGCTTGTGATAAGTTCAGACCTTATATTGTTGATTCTAAAGTAACTATTCACACGGATCATGCTGCTATTAAATATCTTATGGAAAAGAAAGATGCTAAACCTAGACTTATTAGATGGGTTCTCCTGCTACAAGAATTTGATTTGCATATTGTTGATAGAAAGGGAGTTGAGAACCCTGTTGCAGACAACTTGTCTAGGTTAGAAAATGTTCTTGATGACACACTACCTATTGATGATAGCTTTCCTGATGAGCAATTAAATGTTATAAATGCCTCTCGTAGTACTCCGTGGTATGCTGATTATGCTAATTACATTGTTGCTAAATTTATACCACCTAGTTTCACATACCAGCAAAAGAAAAAGTTTTTCTATGATTTGAGACATTACTTTTGGGATGACCCACATCTTTATAAAGAAGGAGTGTATGGTGTTATTAGACGTTGTGTACCTGAGCATGAACATGAACAGATCCTACACAAGTGTCACTCCGAAGCTTATGGAGGACACCACGCTGGAGATAGAACTGCACATAAGGTATTGCAATCCGGTTTTTATTGGCCTACTCTCTTTAAGGATGCCCGTAAGTTTCTCTTGTCTTGTGATGAATGTCAAAGAATTGGTAATATCAGTAGACGTCAAGAAATGCCTATGAATTATTCACTCGTTATTGAACCATTTGATGTTTGGGGCTTTGATTATATGGGACCTTTTCCTGCCTCTAATGGTTATACACATATTTTAGTTGCTGTTGATTACGTTACTAAGTGGGTAGAAGCTATTCCAATTAGTAGTGCTGATCATAACACTTCTATTAAAATGCTTAAAGAAGTTATTTTTCCAAGGTTTGGAGTCCCTAGATATTTAATGACTGATGGTGGTTCACATTTTATTCATGGTGCTTTTCGTAAAATGCTTGCTAAATATGATGTTAATCATAGAATTGCATCCCCTTATCACCCGCAGTCTAGTGGTCAAGTAGAATTGAGTAATAGAGAGCTCAAATTAATTTTGCAAAAGACTATTAATAGATCTAGAAAGAATTGGTCCAAGAAACTTGATGATGCATTATGGGCCTATAGAACTGCATATAAACATCCTATGGGTATGTCTCCGTATAAAATGGTTTATGGAAAAGCATGTCACTTACCTCTCGAACTAGAACATAAGGCTTATTGGGCTATTAAAGAGCTCAACTATGATTTCAAACTTGCCGGTGTGAAAAGGTTATTTGACATTAGCTCACTTGATGAATGGAGAACCCAGGCCTACGAAAATGCCAAGTTGTTTAAAGAAAAAGTTAAAAGATGGCATGACAAAAGGATACAAAAGCGTGAGTTTAATGTAGGTGATTATGTATTGCTATACAACTCTCGTTTAAGATTTTTTGCAGGAAAACTTCTCTCTAAATGGGAAGGCCCTTACGTTATCGAGGAGGTCTATCGCTCCGGTGCCATAAAAATCAACAACTTCGAAGGCACAAACCCGAAGGTGGTAAACGGTCAAAGAATCAAACATTATATCTCAGGTAATCCTATAAATGTTGAAACCAATATTATTGAAACTGTAACCCCGGAGGAATACATAAGGGACACTTTCCGGAACGTTTCAGACTCCTAAAAGGAATAGGTATGTGGTACGGTAAGTAAACCGACTCCAAAACAATTTTTATGGCAATATTTCTCCGTTTTGGAATATTTAGAAAAATAGAAAAATAAGAAGCAGCCCGGGAAGGACACGAGAGCCCCACGAGGGTGGAGGGCGCGCCCTACCCCCGGGCGCGCCCCCTACCTCGTGGGCACCTTGTGTGCTCTCCGGACTCCGTTTTCTTGCACGATACGTATTTTGGTCGGCAAAAATTCATTATATAATCTCCCAAAGGTTTTGACCGCCGTATCACGCAATTATCCTCTGTTCTTGTTCGAGCTGTCCTGCTGCAAATTAGAGCAACATGTCGTCCCAGGATTCAGAAGGAGAAAGCTATGTGGATGATTACCTTGCAGATCCTAAGGTCTATGGAGATGTGGAGCATTGTGGTTGGACTACGGAGGAAGAAGAGGACTATGAACCCAAGAAGAAGGAGGAGACGAGCTCAGATGAAGATGAAGCCCCATTACCTCAACCTGGGGACATGCATGTGGAGTTCAAAAAGTCAAGCCTCCCTGATAGAGCAAAGAAATTTAAGATCGAGTTTATCCCTTTTCGTCTCTTGCAGGAAAACAAGCAGGAATTATGCAAAAAGATATTAAGCCTGGAGCAGGAGATTGATGACTTGAGGGATCAAAATTCTATCCTCAAGCGCAAATTAAGGAAGAAGACTACGCCATCAACTAAACCATCATCTTCCTCACCAACAAAGGAGACATAATCACATGGGTATGGGCACTCCCCTTGGCAACTGCCAAGCTTGGGGGAGATGCCCCGGTATCATATCACCACCACACTCCTATATTTACCATTTTTCTTAGTTCGATCCTATTAGTAGTATCTTGATCTAGTAGAATAAAAGTTTTGGTATGATCTAGTTTTTGAGTTTTGCTTTATGATCTCTCTATGTAATCGAGATCGTGAGCTATATAATAAAGATTAGTGTTGAGTCAAGGGCTTGATTATCTTGCTATAATCTTGAGTGAATAAAAGAAAATAAAAAGGAATAAAAAGAAACAAAGAGATCATATTGATCTTATTGAGAGTAATGACTTCACATAGAAAGAGTATGATGATTAAAAATTGTTGGGAGTTGGCAAACATAGCTTTGGTCATCGTTGCAATTAATAGGAAGTAATAAGGAAAGAGAGGTTTCACATATAAATATACTATCTTGGACAGCTTTTATGATTGGGAGCACTCATTAAAATATGACATGCTAAAGAGTTGATGTTGGACAAGGAAGACAACGTAATGGGTTATGTTTTCTTTTATCTGAGATAAAGTATATTGTCATGGATCATCCAACATGTTGAGCTTGCCTTTCCCCCTCATGCTAGCCAAATTCTTAGCACCAAGTAGAGATACTACTTGTGCTTCCAAAAACCCTTAAACCAGTTTTGCCATGAGAGTCCACCATATCTACCTATGGATTGAGTAAGATCCTTCAAGTAAGTTGTCATCGGTGCAAGCAATAAAAATTGCTCTCTAAATATGTATGATTGATTGGTGTGGAGGAAATAAGCTTTATACGATCTTGTGATGTGGAAGAAATAAAAGCGACAGACTGCATAATAAAGGTTCATATCACAAGGGGCAATATAAAGTGACGTTCTTTCGCATTAAGATTTTGTGCATCCAACCCTGAAAGCGCATGGCAACCTCTGCTTCCCTCTGCGAAGGGCCTATCTTTTATTATTATCTTCTACCTTATGCAAGAGTCATCGTGATCTTCACCTTTCCTTTTTACATTTTATCCTTTGGCAAGCACAGGGTGTTGGAAAGATCCTGATACATATATCCAATTGGATATGGGTTAGCATGAATTATTATTGTTGACATTACTCTTGAGGTAAAAGGTTGGGAGGCGAAACTATAAGCCCCTATCTTTCTCTGTGTCTGATTAAAACTCCGTAACCACAAGTATTGCGTGAGTGTTAGCAATTATGAAAGGCTAAATGATAGTTGAGTATGTGGACTTGCTAGAAAGCTCTGACATAGACTCTTTCTGATGTTATGATAAATTGCAATTGCTTCAATGACTGGGATTATAGTTTTTTGGTTCTCAATAAAGTTTATGATTCGTACTTTTGCATTGTGAATGGATTATTACTTGAGCATAAGAAATCATATGACAATATCTATATTTGTTGCTGTTATGAGAATAATCATGATGCCCTCATGTCCGTATTTTATTTTATCGACACCTCTACCTCTAAACATGTGGACATATTTATCGTTATATGCTTCCGCTTGAGGACAAGCGAGGTCTAAGCTTGGGGAGTTGATACGTCCATTTTGCATCATGCTTTCATATCGATATTTATTGCATTATGGGCTGTTATTACACGTTATGTCACAATACTTATGCCTATTCTCTCTTATTTTACAAGGTTTACATAAGGAGGGAGAATGCCGGCAGCTGGAATTCTGGGCTGGAAAAGGAGCAAATATTAGAGACCTATTCTGCACAACTCCAAAAGTCCTGAAACTCCACGAAAGTCATTTTTGGAAATAATAAAAAATACTGAACGGAAGAAATACGTCAGGGGGGCCACCACCTGCCCACGAGGGTGGGGGCGCGCCCCCCTGCCTCGTGCGCCCCCTGTTGGCTCTCCGGTGGCCATCTTCTGCTATATGAAGTCTTTCGTCGAGGAAAAAATCATAAGCAACCTTTCGGGACGAGACTCCGCCGCCACGAGGCGGAACCTTGGCGGAACCAATCTAGGGCTCCGGCAGAGCTGTTCTGCCGAGGACACTTCCCTCCGGGAGGGGGAAATCATCGCCATCGTCATCACCAACGCTCCTCTCATCGGGAGAGGGAAATCTCCATCAACATCTTCACCAGCACCATCTCCTCTCAAAACCCTAGTTCATCTCTTGTATCCAATTCTTGTCCCCAAGTCCGGGATTGGTACTAGTAGGTTGCTAGTAGTGTTGATTACTCCTTGTAGTTGATGCTAGTTGGTTTATTTGGTGAAAGATCATATGTTCAGATCCTATATGCATATTAATACCCCTCTGATTATGAACATGAATATGCTTTGTGAGTAGTTACGTTTGTTCCTGAGGACATGGGAGAAGTCTTGCTATTAGTAGTCATGTGAATTTGGTATTCGTTCGATATTTTGATGAGATGTATGTTGTCTAGCCTCTAGTGGTGTTATGTGAACGTCGACTACATAACACTTCACCATTATTTGGGCCTAGAGGAAGGCATTGGAAAGTAATAAGTAGATGATGGGTTGCTAGAGTGACAGAAGCTTAAACCCTAGTTTATGTGTTGCTTCGTAAGGGGCTGATTTGGATCCATATGTTTCATGCTATGGTTAGGTTTACCTTAATACTTTTGTTGTAGTTGCGGATGCTTGCAATAGAGGTTAATCATAAGTGGGATGCTTGTTCAAGTAAGAACAACACCCAAGCACCGGTCCACCCACATATCAAATTATCAAAGTACCGAACGCGAATCATATGAACGTGATGAAAACTAGCTTGACGATAATTCCCATGTGTCCTCGGGAGCGCTTTTCTCTATATAAAAGTTTGTCCAGGCTTGTCCTTTGCTAGAAAAAGGATTGGGACACCTTGTTGCACTTTATTTACTTTTGTTACTTGTTGCTCATTACAAATTATCCTTTCACAAAACTATCTGTTACCACTTATTTCAGTACTTGCAGAGAATACCTTGTTGAAAACCGCTTATCATTTCCTTCTGCTCCTCGTTGGATTCGACACTCTTACTTATCGAAAGGACTATGATAGATCCCCTACACTTGTGGGTCATCACTTACCTTTTCATGTGATTCTACTTCGTTGATTATATGCTCGATAGGCAGTTCAGCCTTCAGTAGTCGAACTCCTCCATGCAGGGATTGTTCTCCTCTATTGCCATGCATCAACGTTTCCATATGCACGATCGTTTCAACAATTAGGGTCGTGAGAACATACCAACGCTTTAAGAGTCGTGGATTCCCGTTATTCTCATATCATCTTTTCTCCTCGTAGATACCAACACCTGTCACCTCGAGGTTGCGGATTCGCTGAACGACATATGTTACCTATAGGTCTATAGATCATGTTGTGTGGGCCCTTAAATTGGACGAGATGCATTGCACTCACCACAAAAAAACAATTTAATAATCAATCATAGGAGTAGTTTCACAAATAACGACATATATAATGGGCACAAAAAGAATCTCACCAATCCCCTACATCTCCCATGCATATGGGGAATTACTCATGCACGAGAGGGGAATAACCAATAAACATAGAGATTAAATGGAACCATATTGATAGTATCGTAAAGATCCACAATAATATGAAATATGGCTTTGATCTCAATCTTGGAAAATTATGAATAGTTTAAACCCTAGCCTTACAAATTGGTGCAACTCTCTCGATGGCGATGCTGTCGATGAATGAATGAAAGGGGGTTGAATATTGGAGAAGTCTGGGATGAATCTAGTGAATCTCTCTCTCTCCCGGATCTCTTCTCTCTTCTTCAAATATGGAGTTCTCCTTTTTGTAGTGTCTGGCTTCATCTGACTGCCCTCCTCCCTTCACCGAAGCTATTAGTTTTAATAACTGGGAGATGATGCTGACTTATACGGGTGTTCATGCTCGTACCAGGCGTCTTCTTCTTCTCTGGTGCGCCAGATGAATATTTGTTCAAAGAGAATGTTGCTCCATAGACTTGGGTAATGATTGATTTCTTTCCAAGAGGGTATAATCCTCATCTCAAGTAGGAAAAAAGGTTTTCTTCGTTCTCCAAGGATTAGCGAGAATCGACAAAAACCCTTCGAAAAACCAAAGAAGTACCAATCAAAAAAGTGTCAAGATATCGATCCATCAGCCGGATATGAGGAGATACAGACACGTCTGGATGCGGCCGCCATGTTGGACTGGCCCATGTTGGTCACCCTCGCCCCACATAAACTCCACCCCATCACCACCTGGCCAAAACCTAGTCTTTCTTGTCCACTCCACTTCCACAATCCCCTCCGCCCCCCTGCCCACGCCACCATGGTCGGCTTCGGCAGCGAGGACCTCATTGGCTAGGACATGCTTGCCACCATATCGGATTCGAGCTCCGCCCCAAACGACGAGGAGATCACCCTCTGCTGGTCACGAATGGACATGGAAGGTAACTCGAGCTTCGCGCCCTTCCCGGTGGCCTGAAGGGGCACTTCAAGCTCCGCGCTTGCCCTTGTCGGTATGTCGCGGTCCGCGCCCTCCCCTGTGAGGCAGAGGGGTGAGTAGTGCCACCTGACACCTCCAGCCCCTACTCCTCTCAAATGGCGATGGGCGCTCGTGCCCCACCACCGAGCATGCGGCTACGGCTCCCCGAGTCGGAGGCGCGGGTCGCTCACCGTGCGAGGCAGAGGGTGGTGCAAGCCGGTCTGGTTGCGGGTCATGCAAATCCGCACCCGAGCCGCTATCGCCCACTGACTTCGACGACGAGATACTCTATGACGTCATCCATCGGTCCTTGGCCTCGACAAAGACATACCCACCGCCACCGTTGCAATAATGCAAATGCATTGTAGCTAGGCATTAAGGAGTCTAAGCAGCTTGTGTGCCAGAGGGCAGCCAACGCGGCGAAGGCTCGTGCCGCCTAGGCGACCTCCCCTCCTCGTCCATTGATGATGACACCACCACCGATGATGATGACGCCCCTTCAGCCGCCAACGCCGACGTCAAGGAGTATCGTCGCCGCTCCGAAAACCTCGAGGGGAAGGAACCAACGAGGAAGTGGTAAAGTCTGGCGCCTCGTCCGCTATCTTTCATCTATTGTAGTCTCGATGAACTTGCTATGTCAGATCTTTTGTGAACCGACTATGCTATGTCCGGTTGCAATTAAACTTGCTATGTTCGATCTATGACCTATGATAATTTTTATCTACATACTCCCTCCGTCCCATAATGTAAGATGTTTTTTGACTCTAATGTAGTGTCAAAAAACGCCTTACATTAGGGGACGGAGGGAGTGCTATTCTATCACTTTACATGGGGTTGCAAGAATTTGGAGGTCTGGATATAAGAGCAACTCCAACGTGCCGACCCATTTCGTTCGCGCGCGTCCGTTTGGGTCGGCGCGGACAGAAAAGTTGGCCCAACGCGCCGACCCAAACGGACGCGCGTCCGCTTTTCGTCCGCCTGCCGACCCATTCCTGGCCCATTTTTTAGCCGGATTTGCGTCGGCGCGGACAGGAGACAGACGCACGTGCCCGCCTACTCCTCTCCTTGGCCCGCTGGTCGGTGGCAGCCTCCACCATTTCCCTCCATTTTCCCCCCAAAACCCTCCCGCCCACGCGTGTTCCCGCCGCTTGCCATGGACGCTGACCTTGATGCCGCTGGCAAGTGCGACAGCTGAACTGCTGCTGTTTTTCTGAAGCTGACATGATGCGAGCATGAATTTCGGACGACGACATGGCCACTGGCATAATCTATGGACGCGGGCCTTTTTCGAAATTTGCGTGCGGACATGAAATGGGCCACCGCCGTTGGACGCACTGCCGACCTAAATCTTAAAGAGGGCGGGCGTCGAGCGGGCGACCGACCCAAACGGACAAAAAACCGGACAAATCCGTCGTTCGTTTGAGTCGGCGCGTTGAAGTTGCTCTAAGAGAAACAAACGAAAACGAACATGGAGAAACAAGGCATGACCCACCATTGTCCAGGGACGCATCAACGGACATACAGAGGGCCAAATTTGTAAAGTCCGATTGTTGATGCAGAAGGAATCAACCCCGGAGTCTCGCCGCCGGACTTCGTCATCAGGCCGGCCGGTGGCCAACCGTTCGTCTTGCCGCCGAACCGGACCGACTCCGTGTTTACCGATCTCCAGGCGCTCTCCTTTTCTAACCACGCCCCAGCTCGTCTACTGCGACCGCACCGTACCGCTGCTGTCCAGGACCGGATGGAGTATTAAATTTGTCTTTGAGAAAACGTCTTCGCCGTGCATTTTTGCACACCAAAAAGGCCGGTCGTCCTACCACTGTTGGGGACACCGACGCTCCACGTACTGCACGACAAGTACTTGGGCGTGCGTGCTCCTGTTTCGACCCGCACGCCAGTTGGACGGACAGGCGGACGCTCCCAAGGCGCCAGATTTGTACCAGTACTCTGGCACGACTGTTTTAAAATGGAGACCTGGTCGCTGGCCCTTGGCTAGCGGACGGGGCGGGCACGGGCACGGGCGAAACAACGCCGCCCCACGACCCCGACTCCACGAGGCCACGACCCCCGCACCGTCGCGCGCGAAAGTCCACACGCGGATCCATCCCGGAACGCACGTCACGTGGGATCAACTAACCATGGCCATGTGTTTTTAGGCCTCTCCTCCTCCGTACTACCAAAGAAAAAGTCGACTTCTTTTCCTGTTGCGAAAAGTACGACGCGTAGCACGCGGTGTCACACGTAGATAAAAAGTCCACGAATTTCATCAAAGTGATCACAAAAACCAAGCTGCTCGTATATATTTGGGGAAATGATTAAAATTACCGACTGGTTATAGTGGACACTTCCGCCTCCTACACTTGCCACGTGTCCATGATCCAAAGTTTTTAAAACCGGACCGGCGCCCGGACTGAAAAAACCCGGAACCGACGTCCTTACCAATTTTTATGCTAAAGAAGCCAACCTACAATTGGACCGGTAAAAACTATGTAAACCGAACGATTTTTGCATAAATCGAAGGCATAAAACCGGCGGTTGATTCAGTGCCACTAACAACAATTTTAAAAATAACCTGCGTTAAAGTGGAATCAAACCTAGGATGCTTGATATAGGCGCGTAAGTTGCAACTCTGGCCCGGTAACTTGTTAGATTTAAGTAAATGATTGTATTTTACATATATTTAGTATGACACTAATACACAAAACAAATTAATTATGGTACAGAAAGCCGACATCGAACTGGTGAACCGGCGGTCCGATTGGTAAAAACCTGAACCGATGGCCTCGCCGATTTGGTCATCGGTTTGGTTTTTTAATCTATGCCATGATCCCTACATGTTGCCCACCTTGCATCCCATTATCTCAGTCGTTCTTCTCATTCAATTGACCTGCTCTAAATCTTTTCTCCTTCCTTCAAACCGTCACCTTCCTCAGACGAGTTGCTCTTTCCCGTAAACCTCCTCCTCTCTATCTCTGCCTTTCCCTATCAACACCTCGCCACGGCGATGCCCATGGCTGATGCGAGCCCTCCACCCCCCGACGGTCGCCTAGTTGATGCTGGTATAGAAAACGAGACATCAAACCCGTAAACCGGCGGTCCGCCCAGCAAAAGCCTGAACCGACGGTCTCGCCGTTTTGACCACCGGTTCGGTTTTTTAATCTATGCCATGATCCCTACATGTTGCCCACCCTGCATCCCATTATCTCAGTCAATCTTTTCATTCAAATTGATCTGCGCTAAATCTCTCTGACGAGTTGCTCTTTTCCGCAAGCCTCCACCTCTTTGTCATGCCTTTCCCTACCAGCAGCTCGCCATGGCGATGCCCATGGGCTGATGTGAGCCCCCACCCCCCGACGGCTGCCCAGTTGATGTTGTGATCGACGACGATGGATGATGCAAGCCGGGGAAGTGGCCCCACCGCGAGCCCATCGATGCTACAAGGATGATGGCCATCGTGGCTGCTACAAGTCGTCCCATTGATGCCGCGAGTGATGTTGCGAATGGTGCAAGCCGATGAGTCTTTAGCCCACTAGAACCATTGCCCTTTATGTACTGATCTCCACGTTCACAACAACACGTGTACTCCTTGCCGCTCCTCGCAACAATATGAGTTGCTGCAAAGAACGGTGTGGGTTGAGTGGTTGTTGTTACAAGTATGGACTCATCGGATGGCGGTGCTGTGAGAGTGGGTTATACATGACAATGGTGCTTCAAGGATATCTTGGTGTTGCTGCAAGTGTCCCGCGAGCAGTGTTGTTACGGTGGCCGATAGTGCCGCGAGCGGCGGTGGCTTGCCGCGATGCTTGTGCGACTATTGCGAGCGGAGACCAAAATGATGATGCAATGAGGGCGGCGGTGCCGCGAGATGGTGACGAATGTTGTGAGCTGGACGACCAGGTGATGCGAGGGATGTTGCGAGCGGCGAGATGAGACAAACATCATTGTGTTATGCGAGGGGTGATGCTCTGCAACAAGATGCGGATAAGTAATAACATCCATCACATCCGACGGTTTGGGAGGCAACTGATTTTTCCTCCCTGCAGCGGGAGCCAACCATATATTTGTGAAGAGAACTTGAACCACCAGTGGGTCACCCGGGTTTGATTCGGCGTGGCCACACAAGTGGGACCAACAATCTGCCGTACAAATGGGCGATGGGGACCCAAACGCCTTGGCTTTCAAAAAGGGGAGAAAGTAACAGAAGAGGCCGAAGTAATAAGGAAAGATATAAAGGCGGCGAGGCGATCGCCGCCCCCATGTTCGTCCCTCCATTTTCTCCATAGAAATAGAAATAGCGACCCGCAGGTCAGGGTTTTTCAAATCTTCAACCCAAACAGCACCCCCTTCCTTGCCTTCCTCCCTGAATCTGCGATCCCAGTGTGAATAAACAAGGGCAAGGGCGGCAACTTGCCATTTCCTCCCTTGTTTTTTCTTTACTAGTATTAGTAGTACCTGCACCTCGAACCCATCGCGGCGGAGGCAGGGGCAAGTGGTGGTGCTCACGAACACCCGCCCCATCCCCAACCCTCCGCTCCGGCCGAGTGAGTGCAGCCGTGCGGCCATGGAGCAGTACCTGCTGGACAACTTCGACCTGCCGGCCAAGAACCCCTCCGAGGAGGCGCAGCGGCGGTGGCGCTCCGCCGTCGGGAGCCTCGTCGTCAAGAACCGGCGCCGCCGCTTCCGCCACGTGCCCGACCTCGACCAGCGCCACCAGGACCACGCCAAGCGCCGCTCCGTCCAGGTACGAGCACTTGCTTCACTTTCCTGCATAACCTAGCAGCAGTATGCTTTGCTTGCTTGCGGCTTCACCCATGCATCATCTCTCCCCTGCGTCTGAACATCTCTTACCACTGCTATTTCTACCATTTCAAATCTCGGTGACCGATCGGTTGTTTTCTGCACAACAGTTTTCTTCAATGTGTTTATCTATCTATGGAAATGGCCCAAGAACAGTTGATGATTACTGATCGATTGCTGCTTGCGATCCATTCTTGCCATCAGATCGCTTTCCAAAATTACCATAGTTTAATCTGCATTTCCGTACCGCAACGCACCATTGACTCTGTCGCAAACGAAGACTTAGAGAGAGAGAGAGAGAGAGAGGAGAGAGAGTTCCTGCGGTTATGGCAAGCCTGTTTGGTGGTGGCCTAGCCCCAGTGGGCACCATGCGTCCGTATCATGTTGACTTGACCGTCTGGCCATGGAGGACGGAGGAGGGACCGCCCAATGTTCTCACTTCCCTGGGCGGCCGAGCTGACGGCGACCGTCCCTCCCTCTCTCCACGAAGCTTCCGCGAAGCAGCCTGGAGGAGTCCAAAAGACAAGCTTATCGCCGTCTCCTGTCGATGAGGGCCCCCTTCCCTTCTTGTCACCATCTCGTGCAAGCACCGAATTGAAGAGCACATCCTATCTTATCCAGCATTTATACCGGCTTCCCTGTTTTCTTTTTTGTTTGCGTTGGAGAATCTAGCATCATGTCCTGAGTTCATACATAACCAACCCCACCCTAGCTGGTTTGCAGTTATTAAACAGTAAAAAAAAATACTTCCTCCTCACATCTAGATACATGCATTTGAGCGTCAACTAATCTCGGACAGAGGGCTTAGCATTCTTGGATGGCCAACGAATAAAAATATCCAAGAGGGAGGCATGACAAGAGAAATGACTCCATCAAAGTATTCTACTAGGCCAAAATTTTACAGGCCGGTAAACACCGGAGAGTAAAAGTAAAAAAAAAAAATCACGACAGAAGAACACCAACGTATCAAACAAAGACCATCTAAAACGATTCGTCATCATGAAAGGAATGGCGTTCTTATGTTTTGACCATAATATCATGCACTATTTGAAATTAGTTGACGTAGGATACTTGACTAAGACGTTTAAATGCAAGGATGGTTGATTGATACTTACAATTTAAAGGAGTACAATCATAAAAGTGGAGGGCCTGTGTGTCATGAACTCCTATACTGGATCTGGACTGCCTTTTGACAATAGGCACATGCATTCTAAACCATGTAACTACAAAGTTGGGAATCTTTCCCTCAAAAAAAAAGTTGGGAATCTTTCTAGTCAATAGGCGGCTCAGTTTCCACTTCCCAGAGATGGAGAATAATTTAGGCAGCTATCACAGAATCTTTTGGCGGGCTACTGACCATCAAGTCTTGAAAGATGTTCATTTCTTATGCCAATCAGCCTGCCAACTACTTAGGTTGTCTATTACTGAATTCTTCTTCGAGATGCTTGGCATTCTTTTTCAAACCCAGATGCTTCACGATTATTTTTCTTGGCAAATACTCCAGTCTTGATGTGGATGTAGCTCCTTTATGTTTAACAGGTGAACTTAACCATTTTTTCACAATGTTGGCAGGAAAATTGCAGGCTCACATTCAATCAATCAGTTTATCTGCTTTCTTCTACACTTTGTGATTGTATCTTGCCATTGCAAGAAAATAACCTAACTTTTGTATGTAAAAAAGTTTCCCTTGTTCATGTTCCCTTTTCCAGGAAAAAATTCGGGTTGCCCTCTATGTGCAGCAGGCTGCAATCACTTTCATTGGTGGTACAAATCTACCTGATAACCTTTTATGTTATCGTTCCTTGTGTTGCACCAGTAACTCTATTTGACTTGTGTACCTTTCTATGCTCAAGGCGCCAAGAAGAATGAGTACCAGCTAACAGATGATATAATCAAAGCTGGGTTTTCCATCAATCCCGAAGAACTGGCATCAATAACAAGCAAGCATGACTTGAAAGCTTTAAAGATGCATGGTGGGGTAGATGGGATATCCAAAAAAGTTCGCACAACATTCGACCGTGGTGTATGTGCTACTGACTTGGATACAAGACAAAGCATATATGGTGTCAATCGCTACGCTGAAAAGCCTTCAAGAAGTTTCTGGATGTTTGTTTGGGATGCATTGCAAGACACGACTCTTATCATTCTGATGGTATGTGCTTTGTTATCTGTTGTAGTTGGCCTGGCATCTGAAGGTTGGCCCAAGGGCATGTATGATGGCTTGGGGATAATACTCAGCATTCTCTTAGTTGTGATGGTTACTGCTGCCAGTGACTATAAGCAATCGCTCCAGTTTAAGGAGCTAGATAATGAAAAGAAAAACATATTTATCCATGTAACCAGAGATGGCGGTCGACAGAAGATCTCGATATTTGACTTGGTAGTTGGTGATATTGTGCATTTATCAATTGGGGACCAAGTGCCTGCTGACGGACTGTTTATACATGGATACTCCCTTCTGATTGATGAATCCAGCTTATCAGGTGAGAGTGAGCCAGTGTATACTTCTCAAGATAAACCATTCATATTGGCAGGAACTAAAGTGCAAGACGGTTCTGCTAAGATGATAGTAACAGCTGTCGGTATGCGCACTGAATGGGGAAGGCTGATGAGCACTTTGAGTGAGGGAGGAGAGGACGAGACACCATTGCAGGTTAAGCTAAATGGAGTTGCGACCATCATAGGAAAGATTGGCCTGGTATTTGCCACATTAACATTTGTAGTCCTGATGACTAGATTCCTTATTGACAAAGGTTTGACAGTTGGTTTGTCCAACTGGTATTCAACTGATGCCTTGACTATAGTGAACTACTTTGCAACAGCGGTCACTATTATTGTTGTTGCTGTTCCCGAAGGGTTGCCGTTGGCTGTTACTTTGAGCCTTGCATTTGCAATGAAGAAGCTAATGAATGACAAAGCGCTTGTTAGACACCTTGCAGCATGTGAAACAATGGGATCTGCTGGTACCATTTGCACAGACAAGACAGGAACTTTGACTACTAACCATATGGTGGTTGACAAAATCTGGATAGCCGAGGTTTCAAAGTCGGTTACAAGTAACAGTAGTTTGGAAGAACTGAATTCTGCGATTTCTTCAAGCGCATGGAGCCTACTTTTGCAGGGCATTTTTGAGAACACTAGTGCAGAGGTTGTCAAAGGAAGTGATGGTAAACAAACTGTTTTGGGTACTCCTACGGAAATAGCGATATTTGAATATGGCTTGAGCTTGCAAGGATATCGTGATGCTGAGGATAGGAGCTGCACCAAGGTTAAGGTTGAGCCTTTCAATTCGGTCAAGAAGAAGATGGCAGTATTGGTTTCTTTACCTGGTGGGGGACACCGTTGGTTCTGCAAAGGTGCATCAGAAATTATTGTTGAGATGTGTGACAAAGTGATTGATCAAGATGGAGATGTTATTCCCTTATCAGACGATCGGAGAAAGAACATCACGGATACTATCAACTCATTTGCTTCAGATGCTTTAAGGACATTGTGCTTAGCATTTAAGGATGTGGATGAATTTGATGAGAATGCAGATAGCCCTCCTAATGGTTTTACCCTGATAATCATATTTGGCATCAAGGACCCTGTGCGACCTGGAGTGAAGGAAGCGGTTCAGAGCTGCATAACTGCTGGCATCATTGTGAGAATGGTGACTGGTGATAATATCAATACAGCTAAAGCTATAGCCAAAGAGTGTGGCATATTGACTGATGATGGCATAGCAATAGAAGGACCAGATTTTCGTAACAAAAGCCCAGAAGAAATGAGGGACCTGATACCTAAGATTCAGGTTTGTTTCGTCTTTCTTATTCTATCAAGTGCACTGAAAAAGTTGAAAGATTAACATTTTATCAACCTTTGGCAGGTCATGGCCCGTTCGTTACCATTGGACAAACATTTGCTTGTGACAAACTTGAGAGGCATGTTCCAAGAGGTGGTTGCTGTGACAGGTGATGGTACAAATGACGCTCCTGCGTTACACGAAGCAGATATTGGGCTTGCTATGGGCATTGCAGGGACAGAGGTACAATTTTCTTATGCAGTTTTGATCCTATAGTAGCATCAGTAGAAAATTGCAGAGTTAGATGCTTAAGCTAAATATATTTTGATATTGATTCTGACGGAAGTAAGATGACAGAATGGCCTTTGGCAATGATAACCTATTTACGTATCCTATAATTCTCTTTCGCCTGTGGTTGGAGTAGACAGAAATAAACATCTAACAAATCCATCATCATTTTCATTTTCTTCACTATCTTCGGTTTTGTGCAGGTTGCGAAGGAGAATGCTGATGTCATAGTACTTGACGACAACTTCACAACTATAATAAACGTTGCAAGGTGGGGTCGTGCGGTTTACATAAACATCCAGAAGTTCGTGCAGTTTCAGTTGACCGTGAACATTGTTGCTTTGGTGATCAACTTTGTCTCAGCGTGCATCACAGGTGTGACAAACATTATTGATGTATTCATTTAACAGCTTGGTTTTTCTCCATGGAATGGCTCCTGGTATTCATGTTTTCATTCTTACATCACAGGGAGTGCTCCTCTCACTGCTGTGCAGCTGCTGTGGGTGAACATGATTATGGACACATTAGGAGCTTTAGCTCTAGCAACTGAGCCTCCAAATGATGAAATGATGAAGAGGCCGCCTACTGGGCGAGGGGAAAGCTTCATCACCAAGGTCATGTGGAGAAACATCATTGGGCAAAGTATATACCAGCTGGTTGTGCTTGGCGTTCTCATGTTCGCCGGCGAAAATCTTCTGAACATCGAGGGTCCAGATTCGAAGACCGTTCTCAACACGCTCATATTCAACTCCTTCGTGTTTTGCCAGGTGAGTGATGCATTATGAGACAGATTCTAGTCATTTACATCGTTGTTCCAAACCGGCGAACTAATGGCAATGTACTTTCGACGATGTTGTGCTAGGTATTCAACGAAGTGAACAGCAGGGAAATGGAGAAGATCAACATTTTCCGCGGTCTCATCGGCAATTGGGTCTTCCTCGGGGTAATAAGCGCGACAGTGGTATTCCAAGTGGTGATCATCGAGTTTCTCGGCACTTTTGCAAGTACTGTTCCACTCAGCTGGCAATTCTGGTTGGTGAGCGTGGGTCTTGGATCCATCAGCTTGATTATTGGAGCTATCTTGAAGTGCATTCCAGTTAAATCAGGTGAAATCTCTGGAAGTCCAAATGGTTACAAGCCGCTCGCCAACGGCCCTGATGACATATAGCTGGAGAAGGGTGATTTCAGGATGGATCCAGGCTGCATTTGCTATTTTGGCTCTGTTGCATCGCCAGCCGCTAATTTTCTTGAATTCATTTGTAGTGCGAGTGTGCGCTGCAGGATTGCTTTTTGGTGCTGCATTTGTTTGGGAAGTCAACTCCGGCTTGAGAATCCTATTGCTGGATTTGGATTTATTTGCATTTGAATGCAGTGTAAGACTTTTTTTTGTCTACGATTTTAGCAGTAATATGCTAGCAAAAATAATAAAACAATTCCCAGTCAGGTTAATTTAGGTTTGATTGATGTAAACAAATTTTGAACTAAGCCTCATCAAAGGGAAATAAAATATGATCAAAACCCAATCTCACTGAAAACGACAACTTTCAGCGAAGGAGATCAAGCATATGCGACAGCATTTTCAGAGTTCCAAACCGTCCACAGGTCCTACCATCATACACCAGTTTCCAATCTCCAGGGTATCACCTTATCAGGAACGCAGCAACATCACTCAAATTCAAACAAACTACACCTCCGTTGGAAAAACATTTCGACATAAGTCGGAACAACACACTCAAAGCTCAGTCTTTGTATTGAACTGTGGAGCCATCATGCAATGATGAAAGGGAGCACAGTCAACATGAATGCCTCGTAACTGAAAGTTGCAGACCCGGAGTAAGCTGTGTCCTTCTCCTTGAACTTCTCAGTCAGACCCTACAGAAGTATGAAACCAATTAGCGGGTGAACTACAGAACATTAATGTGTTAGTTTGTGTAGTATAATGATGGGAAATACCTTGACTGTAAGGCAACACCTGCATACACAAACAAACAAAGAGTTAGGACTGTTATAAACCAAACTGAACTTATCAAAATGTATTTCACAAAACCAAGCAGAAAATAGAGCCAAATAGATGGACAGCCATTTTTTCATTTTTGAAGCTTCAGAACAGTTGGGTGCATCTTTAATTCATAAAACGGAAGAAACCAACTCAACAATTTGAGTTCATAACATAATAGAAGTACCAGCGAGTTACAGACAATTGACTAATAATTGCACCATAGAGATATGTGATTCCACCATTATATGAACAAATAAAGTTATCAGAGATTGGATATTATAAAAGCTTGTACTGTTTTTCTGGAATAATTAGCCAAATTAAATTGAAGGAGAGTAATCTTACTCAATAAAGTTATCATATTCAACTGCTTTGCTCATGCCCCCAGTCTTGTCGAATTTAGACACGAGCAAGTCTAGCACAGTTGGAGAAACTGAATAACCCAGACTGAGAAGAGCATCGCGCAGCTCCGATGCATCAATTTTACCACTTCGGTCACGGTCAAACCTCTCGAATATGGACTGCACAAAAACAATAGGAAATGGACAGGCATGGTTAGTACGTATTTCATTAGATCAGCTGATTAGTCCGCACAAATAAGTAAAGAAAACTTGAAGCCATAGCCACTCACCCTCCAATTCTGAAGACTGTAAAAAACAGAAGTAAACTCCTTGGGCCCTGCAAGAATCAGAGGCACAAATTAAAAACTGAGAGAGGTCAACGAGAAAGAGCTGAAATAGATATTAAGGGCAATGCTGAATTCGAAGTTTCACCCCAAAAAAATCAGATCAATTCTACTACTGGTATGTGAAAGACGGCACTGATATTAGAGTTCAGATCAATCAAGTAGTTCAGAAGTAATTGTGGAAGCTCCACACAGAAAAGGAAAACACCCAAAGAAAAGAAAACACGAGATAAGATTTTTCTAACTCAACAGGAATCTAAAAAAACTTACTACCAAAATCAAGCATAAAGGAAGCGCATCAGGCCACAAATTCAAACTGTGCCGAAGTTAGGTCAACTCTAAACCCCAGTTGACTTACATACCAAGTGGATCAATCCTGCAATAAATTGCCGACACACCAGAGTTTCATCGCAAACAGAAAAAAAAAAGGCTTGACGGGTAGGACAACATTTGCACAGGTCTAACTTGAAAGGCATCCCAAGACAAATTAAACTTTCACTTAGATGTTATACATAAGATATATTTTTCTCAGGGATTCCTACTAGTCCTTTTTAATCAACATCCTTTTTTTTTACTACTGGCGGCATAATATGCAATAGCTCATACTATTTCAAGTGTCATCAGATATAAGTATCATCTGGTAATGATTCTTGATAGTATTTTATTCTTCATATGCATGCTGGTGAAGTCTAAACACCATAGCCACGGATAAAATAAGTGTCATCAGATATAAGTATCATCTGGTAATGATTCTTGATAGTATTTTATTCTTCATATGCATGCTGGTGAAGTCTAAACACCATAGCCACGGATAAAATATTTTCAAATCTAGTAGTCTATAAATTATTATGAATATATGTATACTTTAAGTGTTTGAGTAAAGGCCAAAGCAGTGACTGCAAACTTGTCAGTGTTACAACTAGAACATCGGCTATCACACAAAATACATACTGAATTTCTGAAAAAAAAATGCTCATTCTATCTTGCATACAAGACCAGCCTTTTGATGCCACATGATAGCTTGTTGCCTAGAGTGTAGTGCTGTGCCCTTATATCACCATTAAATAGCATTCCCATGATGAACAAGGTTAAACAGGATGTAGGGATTTACTGTCTCAAATAGCATGTAGAGAATTCACATATCACAGGAACTTGTATTAGGAAATGCAGCTCTCTTTTTTCTTAAGGGAAGGGAATGATTGTGGTTTTCCTTGTGATAAACTCAATTATTGATTTCCCAGAAGGAGCCTCATTGTTTGATCCAACTGTATCAAACAGCAGGGCATATGCCCACAGACTGAAATACCAGGCGAGCCCAAGTTGTGCACTGTTGTACCGAAACCTTTCTCCACAGGAACAAACAATAATTGTTGCAAGATCGCAGCTACACGAAAAAGCGGAGAGGTGCTAGGAAGGAAGAAGGATGCGCGTAGAGGGGAGTGTGATTACCGATCCTGCGGACGTTGGTGTTGGTGAAGAGGTACATGAGGAGGTGGACGGTGCGGAGGCTAAAGCTCTGGTTGTAGCCGGAGAGCGCGGACTGCAGCTCCTTGTCGTCGATGGTCCCGCTGCCGTCGCGGTCGGCGGCCTGGAAGCACGCCACCACGTTGGGGTCCGTCCCCGGCGGGAACGCCGACGGCACGAGCGCGGCGAACGGGCTCCCGTACCCGCCAGCGGCCCCATACGGCGCTGCCGCGGGGGGCGGGGCCCCGTAGGGCGCCGACGAGGGAGGCGGGGCGCCGTAGGACTGGCCCGCGGGCGGAGCACCGTAGCCTCCGCCGCCGCCGTAGGACTGGGGCTGGCCGGCGGGCGGGGCCCCGTAGCCGCCGCCGCCGTAGGACTGCGGCTGGGAGGAGGGCGGGGCCCCGTATCCGCCCCCGTAGGACTGGGGCTGGGTGGAGGGCGGGGCTCCGTAGCCGCCTCCGCCGCCGCTGGCGCCGTAGGGCTGGGGCGGGGAAGCGTAGTAGGGGGAGGAGGCCTTGCCTTCCTTGGGAGGCTTGTCGCCGTAGGGCGGGGCCGAGGGGGCGGGCGAGGAGCCGTAGGGCGGAGGGGCCCCGTAGCCGCCTCCTCCTCCGGCGCCGCCGTAGGGGTAGCCGGACATGGCCGGGCGATCGCGCGGCGGCGGTGCTCGGGGAATTGGGTGGGTGCGGGGAATAATCGCGGCGGGGTCGTCTGGCCTGGTGCTTTTTGGGGAGGCTCTCTCAACTTTTCGAACGGTGGATGAAGGCTGGCACCAGTTTTTATGAGACGAGGGAACGGGACAAGCGTGTGCGTGCCTTTGCTTTGATGACTCGACGACGCGCAGGGAATGCATATCTCCGAGTATATCTCCCTCGGCGGAATAAATTGCATACAAGTATCACAATTAAGGCATTGGAAGCAGATTGATATCAAGATTGGTAATTTTTACGTATCAGTACCAACTTTGGGGCGAGGCGTTGCAAAAGAGGCTAAAACAACTGTTTATACGTATTGACACGGAAACTGACCGGTTGGGCCCGCCTGTCGGGTGCTGACATGGCATGTTTTTTGCAAAAAACTCCTAGGAATCTCCTCTCTCTCCCCCGAACGCTCTCCCCCTCCTCTGTCTCGATCTCTCACACACACCCGACGCCACGTCAGCAGTTGACGCCGGCGACCAAAGGCACGGCGGTGGCACGCCGGAGTTGCTCGGGATGGCGCTAACAAGCACCGCTTCGCGCGTGGTTTGCGGCTATGGCGAGCTGGCGGTGCGGCGCATCTAAAGGAGGCAGCGGGGGGTGCCGGGGTGCAGTGTAGCGGCGGCGGCGACGGGCGGAGCGGCGGCCGGGTGCGGGGATGCGGCTGCAGCGCTCGAGAGAGCGAGTTGGGGTGCGGGTTGGGTTCCTGGCGAGGTCTGGAGCACGTCTACGTGCCTAGGAGCGACGAACACGGCCTCTGGCCATGGCGGTGAGGAGCTCAGGCGGCGGCGCGAATCGGTCGCCGGCGGAACGGTGGCCATGGCGAGAAAAGGAGCACGGGAGCAAGGGGAGAGGAGGCAGGGGCTCACGGCGAGTCGGTTGGAGCAGACGGCGAGCTCGGGGGAGGTCGGACGGCGTCGAATCGTCGGCGGTTGTCGTCGGATCCCGCGGAAGAAGCCGAAGGCGAGGACGACGGCACGGGGCTCCCGGCGTCACGTGGCTTGGCGATGAGGAAGAGGGCGTCGCGGCTGAGCCGTTGGATGGTATGGAGAGGGGTAGGTTGGACGGTGGCCACGGTGATCGTCGTCGGTGGCGACGGCCGCGTTCGGGTGTGTGTGAGAGATCGAGACAGAGGAGGGGAAGAGCGTTCGGGGGAGAGAGAGGAGACTGCAGAGAGTTTTTTTGCAAAAAAACATGCCATGTCAGCACTCGACAGGCGGGCCCAACCGGTCAGTTTCCGTGTCAGTACGTATAAACAGCTGTTTTAGCCTCTTTTGCAACGCCTCGCCCCAAAGTTGGTACTGACACGTAAAAATTATCAATCTTGGTATCAATCTGTTTCCAATGTCCCAATTGTAGTACTTCTATGCAATTTACTCCCCTCGGCGGGACGGGGACGGCGTTGGCTTGCGTAGCCGCGGCGACTGCGCGCGGCGCGTTCCGGACACGTCCCGAGCAAGTAACGTATACCATGGATGAACGTGCACGAAGCATCCCAGGTGGGCGGCCACGCGTTTTACGAGGGAGCCGTGGATTTTCCCGGACACGTTCTTTCCTCGTGACCTGCCGGTACCAGGGGCTTCGAATTCAGTCGGGCCCACGGTCTCATACCATACCATGCCGCCGACGGCGAGACAACACAAGGGCCTACTCGAAGTCTATAATTTGTCAACCTACTATATATACACGCAAGCCTTAGAGCAAGTATAATAGATTCAGCAGGCTATAAGCTGCGCCACATCAGCGAAATTACAGCTGGAGGAGAGAGGAGGTAGGAGAGAGACGGGAGCCGCCGAGCTGCAGCACAATATACGAGCACATATAGCCAGCATGTAGCCTTTGTGAAGGCTAAAAGCCAGCGTTTCTACACACCTACGAATCATCCGAGTCTCTTTTCCTCAGTCCACATGCAAGCATTGAATGCTATAGTCAGCCTAGTAATTAATCCATAGTCAGCCTAGTAATTAATCCATAGCCAGCCTATTGTATGGGTATGATTTTAGGAAGACTATAAGATGACGTGGCACTAGTATATACTCCCTCTGTTCCACTTTATAATGTGCTGGCGTTTATACCAATGCTTGAGCTGGCACTCTCATTTGGACAGGAAATGCCCTCCCCTGCTCGCTCTGTCACAGCACGTGGGCATCTGCTGCTGCTTTCCTGTGAACCAGCCAAGGGCTACTTTGGTCCAAATCAGCTTATGCGCACTACATATAGGAATCAAGGCCAAAAATCTATGCGCATTAGAATATGGAATGGAGGGAGTAGCCAGCGGTGGGCTCTTCTATTAACCATGCTCTTATAAACCAAAAAATAGGTAGTACGTTCATCGGGATGTGAACCACATATCAACATAGAGTGCGACTAAAAGAAATCAAACGTATTGTGATGCCCCATACGTTCATCGGGATGTGGACCACATATCGAAACGTTTCCCTCTTCTTTCCTGGTGATCTGCCAGTATCAGGGGTAGCGAATTCAAACGGCCCACGGTCTCCCTCGCCATGCTAGCGCTCCTACGCATGGTATCCAGTGACCAAGCTGCCGGCGAGAGAACAAAAGGGCTGGTCGAGACGTTCCGTGGGAGAGTGGACCACATATCGACGTTGTTGGAATGTACTCCTCCGTTCCGTTCCATATTAACTGTTGCTGATTAAATCAGCACCATAACTATTATGCTAAATCAACAACAACTATTATGACGGTTTCTGATGACTGCTATCACTTTTGCTTGTGATTTTGTAGCTCAAGTTCAAGCATTGTAACAGAGTAGCTAATAAAGTCGCTCATGAGCTCGCCAGACTAGCTAGATTAAAATCGCCTGTTGACTGGTTTGAGGAGCCATTAGATGAAATTGTAACTTTTCTCACGAACGATGTACTTGTTGTTTCTAATGAATAAAGTTGGTGCTTTTTGTTTCAAAAGTGATAA
>NC_057808.1:231572133-231701353 GCF_018294505.1 Triticum aestivum | reverse complement strand
TCCTTTTATTTATATTTTGTAGATATGTGTTCTTGATGCCGACCTGGTGTAGCTATCATGGCCATATAACCAGTACCTATGTTTTTTTCGTCAGGCGGATCATGGCTATTGATCCGATAGATAACGCTTTAGACTAGCTTGGTGGTTGTGGCAGCGTTGACGGTGTCTTGTGTGTTGCTGAGATGTTCTCTCCTTTGTGTATTAGGAGCCACCAAATGGCAGTCCTTCCTTCGGTCCATATGAAAGAGAGTGGGGGAGAGGGGGAGAGAGAGAACACATAATTGTGTCTCAGTATTGTTTGTGTTAGAAATTGTTGGGGAACGTAGTAATTTCAAAAAAAATCATACGCACACACAGGATCATGGTGATGCATAGCAACGAGAGGGGAGAGTGTTGTCCACGTACCCTCGTAGATCGAAAGCGGAAGCGTTAGCACAACGCGGTTGATGTAGTCGTACGTCTTCACGATCCGACTGATCCAAGTACCGAACGTACGGCACCTCCGAGTTCAGCACACGTTCGGCTCGATGACGTCCCGCGAACTCCGATCCAGCAGAGCTTCACGGGAGAGTTCCGTCAGCACGACGGCGTGGTGACGGTGATGATGTTGCTACCGACGCAGGGCTTCGCCTAAGCACCGCTACGATATGACCGAGGTGGAATATGGTGGAGGGGGGCACAGCACACGGCTGGAATAGATCAACAGATCAACTTGTGTGTCTAGAGGTGCCCCCTGCCCCCGTATATAAAGGACTAGGGGGGGGAGGCCGGCGGCTTGGAGGAGGGCGTGCCAGGGAGGAGTCCTAGTCCCACCGGGAGTAGGACTCCCTCTTTTCCTAGTTAGAGTAGGAGGGGGAAAGGAAGGGAAGGAGAGAGGGGGAAGGAAAGGGGGCGCCGCCCCCTCCTTGTCCAATTCGGACTAGAGGGGGAGGGGGCGCGTGGCCAGCCCTAGCCGCCCCTCCTCTTCTCCACTAAGGCCCATCTTGGCCCATTAAACTCCTCGGGGGGTTCCGGTAACCCCCCGGTACTCCGGTATATGTCTGAAACTCCCCGAAACCATTCTGGTGTCCGAACGTAGTCGTCCAATATATCGATCTTTATGTCTCGACCATTTCGAGACTTCTCGTCATGTCCGTGATCATATCCGGGACTCCGAACTATCTTCGGTACATCAAAACACAAAACTCATAATACCCATTGTCATCTAACTTTAAGTGTGCGGACCCTACGGGTTCGAGAACTATGTAGACATGAACGAGACACGTCTCCGTTCAATAACCAATAGCGGAACCTGGATGCTCATATTGGCTCCTACATATTCTACGAAGATCTTTGTCGGTCAAACCGCATAACAACATACGTTGTTTCGGTATGTTACTTGCCCGAGATTCGATCGTCGGTATCTCAATACCTAGTTCAATATCGTTACCGGCAAGTATCTTTACTCGTTCCGTAATACATCATCCCGCAACTAACTCATTAGTCACATTGCTTGCAAGGCTTATAGTGATGTGCATTGCCGAGAGGGCCCAGAGATACCTCTCCGACAATCGGAGTGACAAATCCTAATCTCGAAATACGCCAACCCAACAAGTACCTTTGGAGACACGTGTAGAGCACCTTTATAATCACCCAGTTACGTTGTGATGTTTGGTAGCACACAAAGTGTTCCTCCGGTAAACGGGAGTTGCATAATCTCATAGTCATAGGAACATGTATAAGTCATGAAGAAAGCAATAGCAGAATACTAAACGATCAAGTGCTAAGCTAACAAAATGGGTCAAGTCAATCACATCATTCTCCTAATGATGTGATCCCGTTAATCAAATGACAACTCATGTCTATGGCTAGGAAACATAACCATCTTTGATCAACGAGCTAGTCAAGTAGAGGCATACTGGTGACACTCTGTTTGTCTATGTATTCACACAAGTATTATGTTTCCGGTTAATACAATTCTAGCATGAATAATAAACATTTATCATGATATGAGGAAATAAATAATAACTTTATTATTGCCTCTAGGGCATATTTCCTTCAGTCTCCCACTTGCACTAGAGTCAATAATCTAGATTACACAGTAATGATTCTAACACCCATGGAGTCTTGGTGCTGATCATGTTTTGCTCGTGGAAGAGGCTTAGTCAACGGGTCTGCAACATTCAGATCCGTATGTATCTTGCAAATTTCTATGTCTCCCACCTGGACTTGATCCCGGATGGAGTTGAAGCGTCTCTTGATGTGCTTGGTTCTCTTGTGAAATCTGGATTCCTTTGCCAAGGCAATTGCACCAGTATTGTCACAAAAGATTTTCATTGGACCCGATGCACTAGGTATGACACCTAGATCGGATGTGAACTCCTTCATCCAGACTCCTTCATTTGTTGCTTCCGAAGCAGCTATGTCCTCCGCTTCACACGTAGATCCCGCCACAACGCTTTTTTTAGAACTGCACCAAGTGACAGCTCCACCGTTCAATGTAAACACATATCCGGTTTGCGATTTAGAATCGTCCGGATCAGTGTCAAAGCTTGCATCGACGTAACCCTTTACGACTAGATCTTTGTCACCTCCATAAACGAGAAACATATCCCTAGTCCTTTTCAGGTATTTCAGGATGTTCTTGACCGCTGTCCAGTGATCCACTCCTGGATTACTTTGGTACCTCCCTGCTAAACTTATAGCAAGGCACACATCAGGTCTGCTACACAGCATTGCATACATGATAGAGCCTATGGCTGAAGCATAGGGAACATCTTTCATTTTCTCTCTATCTTCTGGAGTGGTCGGGCATTGAGTCTGACTTAACTTCACACCTTGCAACACAGGCAAGAACCCTTTCTTTGCCTGATCCATTTTGAACTTCTTCAAAACTTTATCAAGGTATGTGCTTTGTGAAAGTCCAATTAAGCGTCTTGATCTATCTCTATAGATCTTGATGCCCAATATATAAGCAGCTTCACCGAGGTCCTTCATTGAAAAACTCTTGTTCAAATATCCCTTTATGCTATCCAAAAATTCTATATCATTTCCGATCAACAATATGTCATCCACATATAATATCAGAAATGCTACAGAGCTCCCACTCACTTTCTTGTAAATACGGGCTTCTCCAAAAGTCTGTATAAATCCATATGCTTTGATCACACTATCAAAACATTTATTCCAACTCCGAGAGGCTTGCACCAGTCCATAAATGGATCGCTGGAGCTTGCACACTTTGTTAGCTCCCTTTGGATCGACAAAACCTTCCGGTTGCATCATATACAACTCTTCTTCCAGAAATCCATTCAGGAATGCAGTTTTAACATCCATTTGCCAAATTTCATAATCATAAAATGCGGCAATTGCTAACATGATTCGGACAGACTTAAGCATCGCTACGGGTGAGAAAGTCTCATCGTAGTCAATCCCTTGAACTTGTCGAAAACCTTTTGCAACAAGTCGAGCTTTATAAACAATAACATTACTGTCAGCGTCAGTCTTCTTCTTGAAGATCCACTTATTCTCAATGGCTTGCCAGTCATCGGGCAAGTCAACCAAACTCCACACTTTGTTCTCATACATGGATCCCATCTCAGATTTCATGGCTTCAAGCCATTTCGCGGAATCTGGGCTCACCATCGCTTCTTCATAGTCCGTAGGTTCGTCATGGTCTAGTAACATAACCTCCAGAACAGGATTGCCGTACCACTCAGGTGGGGATCTTACTCTGGTTGACCTAAGAGTTTCAGTAGCAACTTGATCTGAAGTTTCATGATCATCATCATTAGCTTCCTCACTAATTGGTATAGACGTCACAGGAACCGGTTTCTGTGATGAACTACTTTCCAATAAGGGAGCAGGTACAGTTACCTCATCAAGTTCTACTTTCCTCCCACTCACTTCTTTCGAGAGAAACTCCTTCTCTAGAAAGGATCCAAATTTAGCAACAAAAGTCTTGCCTTCAGATCTGTGATAGAAGGTGTACCCAACATTTTCCTTTGGGTATCCTATGAAGACACATTTCTCCGATTTGGGTTCGAGCTTATCAGGTTGAAGCTTTTTCACATAAGCATCGCAGCCCCAAACTTTAAGAAACGACAACTTTGGTTTCTTGCCAAACCACAGTTCATAAGGCGTCGTCTCAACGGATTTCGATGGTGCCCTATTTAACGTGAATGCAGCCGTCTCTAAAGCATAACCCCAAAATGATAGCGGTAAATCAGTAGGAGACATCATAGATCGCACCATATCTAGTAAAGTATGATTACGACGTTCGGACACACCATTACGCTGTGGTGTTCCGGGTGGCGTGAGTTGCGAAACTATTCCGCATTGTTTCAAATGATGACCAAACTCGTAACTCAAATATTCTCCTCCATGATCATATCGTAGAAACTTTATTTTCTTGTTACGATGATTTTCAACTTCACTCTGAAATTCTTTGAACTTTTCAAATGTTTCAGACTTATGTTTCATTAAGTAGATATACCCATATCTGCTTAAATCATCTGTGAAGGTGAGAAAATAACGATACCCGCCGCGAGCCTCAACATTCATTGGACCACATACATCTGTATGTATGATTTCCAACAAATCTGTTGCTCGCTCCATAGTTCCGGAGAACGGCGTTTTAGTCATCTTGCCCATGAGGCATGGTTCGCAAGTACCAAGTGATTCATAATCAAGTGATTCCAAAAGTCCATCGGAATGGAGTTTCTTCATGCGCTTTACACCAATATGACCTAAACGGCAGTGCCACAAATAAGTTGCACTATCATTATCAACTCTGCATCTTTTGGCCTCAATATTATGAATATGTGTATCACTACTATCGAGATTTAATATAAATAGACCACTCCTCAAGGGTGCATGACCATAAAAGATATTACTCATATAAATAAAACAACCATTATTCTCTGATTTAAATGAATAACCGTCTCGCATCAAACAAGATCCAGATATAATGTTCATGCTCAACGCTGGCACCAAATAACAATTATTCAGGTCTAAAAACTAATCCCGAAGGTAGATGTAGAGGTAGCGTGCCGACCGCGATCACATCGACTTTGGAACCATTTCCCACGCGCATCGTCACCTCGTCCTTAGCCAATCTTCGCTTAATCCGTAGTCCCTGTTTCGAGTTGCAATTATTAGCAACAGAACCAGCATCAAATACCCAGGTGCTACTGCGAGCATTAGTAAGGTGCATATCAATAACATGTATATCACATATACCTTTGTTCACCTTGCCATCCTTCTTATCCGCCAAATACTTGGGGCAGTTCTGCTTCCAGTGACCAGTCTGTTTGCAGTAGAAGCACTCAGTCTCAGGCCTAGGTCCAGACTTGGGTTCTTCTCCTAAGCAGCAACTTGTTTGCTGTTCTTCTTGAAGTTCCCTTTCTTCTTCCCTTTGCCCTTTTTCTTCAAACTGGTGGTCTTCTTGACCATCAACACTTGATGCTCCTTCTTGATTTCTACCTCCGCAGCCTTTAGCATTGCGAAGAGCTCGGGAATCGTCTTATCCATCCCTTGCATGTTATAGTTCATCACGAATCTCTTGTAGCTTGGTGGCAGTGATTGAAGAATTATGTCAATGACGCTATCATCCGGAAGATTAACTCCGAGTTGAATCAAGTGATTGTTATACCCAGACATTCTGAGTATATGCTCACTGACAAAACTATTCTCCTCCATGTTGCAGCTGTAGAACTTATTGGAGACTTCATATCTCTCAATCCGGGCATTTGCTTGAAATATTAACTTCAACTCCTGGAACATCTCATATGCTCCATGACGTTCAAAACGTCGTTGAAGTCCCGGTTCTAAGCCGTAAAGCATGGCACACTGAACTATCGAGTAGTCATCAGCTTTGCTCTGCCAGACATTCATAACATCTGGTGTTACTCCTGTAGCAGGTCTGGCACCTAGCGGTGCTTCCAGGACGTAATTCTTCTGTGCAGCAATGAGGATAATCCTCAAGTTATGGACCCAGTCCGTGTAATTGCTACCATCATCTTTCAACTTTGCTTTCTCAAGAAACGCATTAAAATTCAACGGAACAACAGCACGGGCCATCTATCTACAACAACATAGACAGTCAAGATACTATCAGGTACTAAGTTCTTGATAAATTTAAGTTCAATTAATCAAATTACTTAAGAACTCCCACTTAGATAGACATCCCTCTAATCATCTAAGTGATCACGTGATCCAAATCAACTAAACCATGTCATATCATCACGTGAGATGGAGTAGTTTCAATGGTGAACATCACTATGTTGATCATATCTACTATATGATTCACACTCGACCTTTCGGTCTCAGTGTTTCGAGGCCATATCTGCATATGCTAGGCTCGTCAAGTTTAACCTGAGTATTCCGCGTGTGCAACTATTTTGCACACGTTGTATTTGAACGTAGAGCCTATCACACCCGATCATCACATGGTGTCTCAGCACGAAGAACTTTCGCAACGGTGCATACTCAGGGAGAACACTTATACCTTGAAATTTAGTGAGAGATCATCTTATAATGCTACCGTCAATCAAAGCAAGATAAGATGCATAAAAGATAAACATCACATGCAATCAATATAAGTGATATGATATGGCCATCATCATCTTGTGCTTGTGATCTCCATCTCCGAAGCACCGTCATGATCACCATCGTCACCGGCGCGACACCTTGATCTCCATCGTAGCATCGTTGTCGTCTCGCCAACTTATGCTCTACGACTATCGCTACCGCTTAGTGATAAAGTAAAGCATTACAGGGCGATTGCATTGCATACAATAAAGTGACTACCATATGGCTCCTGTCAGTTGCCGATAACTCGGTTACAAAACATGATCATCTCATACAATAAAATATAGCATCATGTCTTGACCATATCACATCACAACATGCCCTGCAAAAACAAGTTAGATGTCCTCTACTTTGTTGTTGCAAGTTTTACGTGGCTGCTATGGGCTGAGCAAGAACCGTTCTTACCTACGCATCAAAACCACAACGATAGTTTGTCAAGTTAGTGCTGTTTTAACCTTCTCAAGGACCGGGCATAGCCACACTCGGTTCAACTAAAGTTGGAGAAACTGACACCTGCCAGCCACATGTGTGCAAAGCACGTCGGTAGAACCAGTCTCGCGTAAGCGTACGCGTAATGTCGGTCCGGGCCGCTTCATCCAACAATACCGCCGAATCAAAGTATGTCATGCTGGTAAGCAGTATGACTTGTATCGTCCACAACTCGCTTGTGTTCTACTCGTGCATATAACATCTACGCATAAAACCTGGCTCGGATGCCACTGTTGGGGAACGTAGTAATTTCAAAAAAATTCCTACGCACACACAGGATCATGGTGATGCATAGCAACGAGAGGGGAGAGTGTTGTCCACGTACCCTCGTAGACCGAAAGCGGAAGTGTTAGCACAACGCGGTTGATGTAGTCGTACGTCTTCACGATCCGACTGATCCAAGTACCGAACGTACGGCACCTCCGAGTTCAGCACACGTTCAGCTCGATGACGTACCGCAAACTCCGATCCAGCAGAGCTTCACGGGAGAGTTCCGTCAGCACGACGGCGTGGTGACGGTGATGATGTTGCTACCGACACAGGGCTTCGCCTAAGCACCGCTATGATATGACCGAGGTGGAATATGGTGGAGGGGGGTACCGCACACGGCTGGAATAGATCAACAGATCAACTTGTGTGTCTAGAGGTGCCCCCTGCCCCCGTATATAAAGGACTAGGGGGAGGAGGCTGGCGGCCAGGAGGAGGGCGCGCCAGGGAGGAGTCCTACTCCCACCGGGAGTAGGACTCCCTCTTTTCATAGTTGGAGTAGGAGGGGGAAAGGAAGGGAAGGAGAGAGGGGGAAGGAAAGGGGGCGCCGCCCCCCTCCTTGTCCAATTCGGACTAGAGGGGGAGGGGGCACGTGGCTAGCCCTAGCCTCCCCTCCTCTTCTCCACTAAGGCCCATCTTGGCCCATTAAACTCCCCGGGGGTTCCGGTAACCCCCCGGTACTCCGGTATATGTCTGAAACTCCCCGAAACCATTCCGGTGTCCGAACATAGTCGTCCAATATATCGATCTTTACGTCTCGACCATTTTGAGACTCCTCGTCATGTCCGTGATCATATCCGGGACTCCGAACTATCTTCGGTACATCAAAACACAAAACTCATAATACCGATCGTCATCTAACTTTAAGCGTGCGGACCCTACGGGTTTGAGAACAATGTAGACATGACCGAGACACGTCTCCGGTCAATAACCAATAGCGGAACCTAGATGCTCATATTGGCTCCTACATATTCTATGAAGATCTTTATCGGTCAAACCGCATAACAACATACGTTGTTCCCTTTGTCATCGGTATGTTACTTGCCTGAGATTCGATCGTCGGTATCTCAATACCTAGTTCAATATCGTTATCGGCAAGTCTCTTTACTCGTTCCGTAATACATCATCCTACAACTAACTCATTAGTCACATTGCTTGCAAGGCTTATAGTGATGTGCATTACCGAGAGGGCCCAGAGATACCTCTCCGACAATCGGAGTGACAAATCCTAATCTCGAAATATGCCAACCCAACAAGTACCTTTGGAGACACCTGTAGAGCACCTTCATAATCACCCAGTTACGTTGTGACGTTTGGTAGCACACAAAGTGTTCCTCCGGTAAACGGGAGTTGCATAATCTCATAGTCATAGGAACATGTATAAGTCATGAAGAAAGCAATAGCAGAATACTAAACGATCAAGTGCTAAGCTAACGGAATGGGTCAAGTCAATCACATCATTCTCCTAATGATGTGACCCCGTTAATCAAATTAAAACTCATGTCTATGGCTAGGAAACATAACCATCTTTGATCAACGAGCTAGTCAAGTAGAGGCATAATAGTGACACTCTGTTTGTCTATGTATTCACACAAGTATTATGTTTCCGGTTAATACAATTCTAGCATGAATAATAAACGTTTATCATGATATAAGGAAATAAATAATAACTTTATTATTGCCTCTAGGGCATATTTCTTGCCCTAGAGGCAATAACAAAGTTATTGTTATCATATTTCCTTGTTCTTGATAAGTGTTTATTCTCCATGCTATAATTGTATTAACCAAAAACTCAAATATATGTGTGGATACATAAACAAATATTGTGTCCCTAGTAAGTCTCTACTAAACTAGCTCATTGATTAAAGATGGTTAAGGTTTTCTTACCATGGACATGAGTTGCCATTTAATAACGAAGTCATATCATTAGGAGAATGATGTGATGGACTAACCCAATCATAAGCTTAGCATCTAATTGTTGTCACCAAATTTAAATTGCTACAACTTTATTAATGTCAAGTATCTGTTCCTTAGACCGTGAGATCGTGCCACAGCCTACTACCGGAAGAATGCTTTGTGGGCATTAACCGTCACTTCGTAACAGGGTGATCATAAAGGTGCTCTTTAGGTATCTCGAAAGGTACTAGTGCTGGAAATATGCCCTAGAGGCAATAATAAATTGGTTATTATCATATTTCCTTGTTTATGATAATCGTTTATTATCCATGCTAGAATTGTATTGATCGGAAACTCAAATACATGTGTGGATACATAGACAACAACGTGTCCCTAGTGAGCCTCTACCGGACTAGCTCGTTGACCAAAGATGGCTATGGTTTCCTAGTCATGGACATGAGTTGTCATTTGGTAACGGGATCACATCATTAGGAGAATGATGTGATGGACAAGACCCAAACTATGAACGTAGCGTATGACCGTGTCAAGTTTATTGCTATCGTTTTCTGCATGTCAAGTATATGTTCCTATGACCATGAGATCATGCAACTCACTGACACCGGAGGAGTACCTTGTGTGTACCAAATGTCACAACGTAATTGGGTGACTATAAAGGTGCTCTATAGGTATCTCCGAGGGTGTCTGTTGAGTTGGCATGGGTCAAGACTGTGATTTGTCACTCCGTATGACGGAGAGGTATCTCAGGGCCCACTCGATAATACAGTATCACAATGAGCTTGCAAGCAATGTGACTAATGAGTAAGCCACGGGATCTTGTATTACGGAACGAGTAAAGAGACTTGCTGGTAACGAGATTGAACTAGGTATGGAGATACCGACGATCGAATCTCGGGCAAGTAACATACCGATAGACAAAGGGAACTGCATACGGGATTACCTGAATCCTTGACATCGAGGTTCAACCGATAAGATCTTCGTAGAATATGTGGGAACCAATATGGACATCCAGGTCCCGCTATTGGTTATTGACCGTAGAGGTGTCTCGGTCATGTCTGCATAGTTCTTGAACCCGCAGGGTCTACACACTTAACGTTTGGTGACGATATAAGTATAGTTGAGTCATTATGGTGGGTTACCGAAGCTTGTTCGGAGTCCCGAATGAGATCCCGGATGTGATGAGGAACTCCAGAATGGTCCGGAGGTGAAGATTGATATATTGGACGAAGAGTATTGGAGTCCGGAAGTGTTCCGGGGGTACCGTGTGATTACCAGCATGACCGAAAGGGGTTTCGGGAGGCCCCGACAAGTGTTGGGGGCCCTCATGGGCCTGGAGGAGGGGGCACACCAGCCCACTAAGGGGTTGTGCGCCCCAAGCCCCCTTCCCGCATTGCTTGAGGAGGTGGGGCACCTCCCTAGGGTTTCCTCCACTTGCCTTGGGGGCCAAGGCACCTAGGAGGAGGCGCCCAAACCCATCTAGGGTTTCCCCTTGGTGGCCGCCACCCCTAGATGGGATCTAGGGGTGCCCCTCCCTCCAACCTTCCCCCTATATATAGACGAGGGTAGAGAGGGCAGCCGCACCCGTACAGATCTATTCATGCCACGGCGCTGCTCCTCCTCTCCCTCATAGTCCATCTTCTTCTCCGTAGTGCTTAGCGAAGCTCTCCTGAGATTTCTCCACCACCACCACCATCACGCCGTCGTGCTGCCGGAGGACTCGAGCTACTACTTCACCATCGCTCGCTGGATCGAGGAGGTTAAGGCGTCATCAAGACATACGTGTGTTGAACGCGGAGGTGCCATCCATTCGGCACTAGATCGGGAGTTCGCGGGACGGATCGCGAAGACGTTCGACTACATCAACCACATTTTCTAATGCTTACGCTTAGCGATCTACAAGGGTATGTAGTTCCAATCTCTCCTCTCGTAGATGGTCATCTCCTAGATTGGATCTTGGTGAGCGTAGGAAATTTTTTGTTTCCCTTGCAACGTTTCCCAATAGTGGTATCAGAGCCAGGTTTATGCGTAGGTGACATCATGAGTAGAACACAAAGGAGTTTGTGGGCATTGAATGGCATTGATATTCAGATTGCTTCCTTCCTTGGTCTTTTCTTGATTCGGCGGTATTGTGGGATGAAGCGGCCCGGACCAAATTTACATGTCCATGCTCATGAGACCGGTTCCATCGACTGACATGTGACTTTGTTGCATAAAGATGGCTGGCGGGTGTCTGTCTCTCCCACCTTATTTGAATCGGATTCGACAAAGGCGGTCCTTGTAGAAGGTTAAATAGCAACTTGCATATCACCATTGTGGCTTTGCGTAGGTAAGAATCGTTCTTGCTAGATACCCATAGCAGCCACGTAAAACATGCAACAACAATTAGAGGACGTCTAACTTTTTTTTGCAGGGTATGTTGTGATGATATGGCCAAAGACATGATGAGATATATTTGATGTATGAGATGATCATGTTTGTAATAGTTTATATCGACTTGCATGTCGATGCATACGGCAACCGACAGGAGCCATAGGGTTGTCTTTTAAAGATTGTATGACCTGCGTGTCAATCATTAAGCGCTATGTAATGCTTTACTTTATCACTAAGCGGTATCAATAGTAGTAGAAGCATGGTTGGCGTGACAACCTCGATGGCGGCACGATGATGGAGATCATGGTGTCATGCCGGTGACGATGGAGATCATGCCGGTGCTTTGAAGATGGAGATCAAAAGCACAAGATGATGGCCATATCATGTCACTTATGATTTGCATGTGATGTTAATCCTTTTATGCATCTTATTTTTCTTAGGACGATAGCATTATAAGGTGATCCCTCACTAAAATTTCAAGATAAAATTGTGATCTCCCCAAGTGTGCGCCGCTGCAAAAGTTCATCGTTTCGAAGCACCACGTGATGATCGGGTGTGATAGACTCTATGTTCACATACAACGGGTGCAAGCAAGTTTTGCACATGCGGAACACTTGGGTTAAACTTGACGAGCCTAGCATGTACAGACATGGCCTCGAAACACAAGAGACCAAAAGGTCAAACACGAGTCATACAGTAGATATGATGAACATGGAGATGTTCACCATCGAAACCACCTCATCTCACGTGATGATCGGACTTGGGTTGGTGAATTTGGATCATGTTACACTCGGACGACCGGTGGGATGTCAATTTGAGCGGGAGTTCTTAGGTAATATGATTAATTGAACTCATTTATTATGAACAATCGTCCAAGCTTTGCAAATTATGTTGTAGATCAATAGCTCGTGTTGTAGCTCCCTGTTTTAATACGTTCCTAGAGAAAGACTAAGTTGAAAGATATTGTAAGCAATTATGTGGACTAGGGCCATAGTCTGAGGATTGTCCTCACTGTTTGATGTCTACTACGCAAGCTTCTTCTTGTAGACATTGTTGGGTCTCCAAGTGCAGAGGTTTGTAGGACAGTAGCAAATTTCCCTCAAGTGGATGACCTAAGGTTTATCAATCCGTGGGAGGCGTAGGATGAAGATGGTCTCTCTCAAGCAACCCTGCAACCAAATAACAAAGAGTCTCTTGTGTCCCCAACACACCCAATACAATGGTAAATTGCATAGGTGCACTAGTTCGGCAAAGAGATGGTGATACAAGTGCAGTATGGATGGTAGATATAGGTTTTGTAATATGAAATTATAAAAACAGCAAGGTAACAAGCGATAAAAGTGAGCGTAAATGGTATTGCAATGCTAGGAAACAAGGCCTAGGGTTCATACTTTCACTAGTGCAAGTTCTCTCAACAATAATAACATAATTGGATCATATAAATATCCCTCAACATGCAACAAAGACTCACTCCAAAGTCACTAATAGCGGAGAACAAACGAAGAGATTATTGTAGGGTACGAAACCACCTCAAAGTTATCCTTTCTGATCAATCTATTCAAGAGTCCGTAGTAAAATAACACAAAGTTATTCTTTCCGTTCGATCTATCCTAGAGTTCATACTAGAATAACACCTTAACACACAAATCAACCAAAACCCTAATGTCACCTAGATACTCCAATGTCACCTCAAGTATCCATGGGTATGATTATACGATATGCATCACACAATCTCAGATTCATCTATTCAACCAACACAAAGAACTTCAAAGAGTGCCCCAAAGTTTCTACCGGAGAGTCAAGACGAAAACGTGTGCCAACCCCTATGCATAAGTTCACAAGGTCACTGAACCCGCAAGTTGATCACCAAAACATACATCAAGTAGATCACATGAATATCCCATTGTCACCACGGGTATCCCACGCAAGACATACATCAAGTGTTCTCAAATCCTTAAGGACTCGATCCGATAAGATAACTTCAAAGGGAAAACTCAATCCATTACAAGAGCGTAGAGGGGGAGAAACATCATAAGATCCAACTATAGGAGCAAAGCTCGTGATACATCAAGATCGTGCCAAATCAAGAACACGAGAGAGAGAGAGAGATCAAACACATAGCTACTGGTACATACCCTCAGCCCCGAGGGTGAACTACTCCCTCCACGTCATGGAGATCGCCGGGATAATGAAGATGGCCACCGGTGAGGGATCCCCCCTCCGGCAGGGTGCCGGAACAGGGTCCCGATTGGTTTTTGGTGGCTACAGAGCCTTGCGGCGGCGGAACTCCTGATCTAGGTTATTTCCTAGAGGTTTCTGTATTTATAGGAATTTTTGGCATAGGTCTCACATCAGTGGGGTCTCCGAGCCGTCCACGAGATAGGGGGACGCGCCCAGAGGGGTAGGGCGCGCCCCCCGCCCTCGTGGATGGCTCGGGACTCTTCTGGCCCAACTCTTTTACTCCGGGGGCTTCTTTTGGTCCATAAAAAAATCATCAAAAATTGGCACATCAATTGGACTCCGTTTGGTATTCCTTTTATGTAAATTTCAAAATCAAGGAAAAAAACAGAAACCGGCACTGGGCTCTAGGTTAATAGTTTAGTCCCAAAAATCATATAAAATAGCATATTAAAGCCCATTAAACATCCAAAACAGATAATATAATAGCATGGAACAATCAAAAATTATAGATACGTTGGAGACGTATCAGCATCCCCAAGCTTAATTCCTGCTCGTCCTCGAGTAGGTAAATGATAAAAGTAGAATTTTTTATGTGGAATGCTACCTAACATAATTTTCAATGTAATTTTCTTTATTGTGGCATGAATGTTCAGATCCGAAAGATTCAAGACAAAAGTTTAATATTGACATAAAAATAATAATACTTCAAGCATACTAACCAAGCAATTATGTCCTCTCAAAATAACGTAGCCAAAGAAAGCTCATCCCTACAAAATCATATAGTTTGGCCATGCTTAATTTTCGTCACACAATATGCTCTCATCATGCACAACCCCGATGACAAGCCAAGCAATTGTTTCATACTTTAGTATTCTCAAACTTTTCAACTTTCACGCAATACATGAGCGCGAGCCATGGACATAGCACTATGGGTGGAATAGAGTATGATGATGGAGGTTGTGTGGAGAAGACAAAAAAGGGAGAAAGTCTCACATCGACGCGGCTAATCAACGGGCTATGGAGATGCCCATCAATTGATGTCAATGCGAGGAGTAGGGATTGCCATGCAACGGATGCACTAGAGCTATAAATGTATGAAACCTCAACAAAAGAAACTAAGTGGGTGTGCATCCAACTTGCTTGCTCACGAAGACCTAGGGCATTTGAGGAAGCCCATTGTTGGAATATACAAGGCAAGTTCTATAATGAAAAATTCCCACTAGTATATGAAAGTGACAAAATAAGAGACTCTCTATCATGAAGATCATGGTGCTACTTTGAAGCACAAGTGTGGAAAAAGGATAGTAACATTGCCCCTTCTCTCTTTTTCTCTCTCTTTTTTGGGCCTTCTCTTTTTTTATTTGGCCTTTCTCTTTTTTTGGGCCTTCTGTTTTTTTTGGCCTTTTCCTTTTTTTATTTCCTCACACGAGACAATGCTCTAATAATGATGATCATCACACTTCTATTTATTTACTACTCAAGGATTACAACTTGATACTAGAACAAAATATGACTCTATATGAGTGCCTCCGGCGGTGTACCGGGATGTGCAATGAATCAAGTGAGACATGTATGAAAGAATTATGAAGGTGGCTTTGCCACAAATACAATGTCAACTACATGATCATGCAAAGCAATTTGACAGTGATGGAGCGTGTCATAATAAATGGAACAGTGGAAAGTTGCATGGCAATATATCTCGGAATGGCTATGGAAATGCCATAATAGGTAGGTATGGTGGCTGTTTTGAGGAAGATATAAGGAGGCTTATGTGTGATAGAGTGTATCATATCACGGGGTTTGGATGCACCGGCGAAGTTTGCACCAACTCTCGAGGTGAGAAAGGGCAATGCATGGTACCGAAGAGGCTAGCAATGATGGAAAGGTGAGAGTGCGTATAATCCATGGAATCAACATTAGTCATAAAGAACTCACATACTTATTGCAAAAATCTACAAGTCATCAAAACCAAGCACTATGCGCATGCTCCTAGGGGGATAGATTGGTAGGAAAAGACCGTCGCTCATCCCCGACCGCCACTCATAAGGAAGGCAATCAAAGAACACCTCATGCTTCAAATTTGTCACACAACGGTTACCATACGTGCATGCTACGGGACTTGCAAACCTCAACACAAGTATTTCTCAGTTTCACAATTACTCAACTAGCACGACTCTAATATCACCATATTCATATCTCAAAACAATCATCAAGTATCAAACTTCTCATAGTATTCAATGCACTCTATATGAAAGTTTTTATTATACCCATCCTGGATGCCCATCATATTAGTACTAATTTTATAACCAAAGCAAATTACCATGCTGTTCTAAAAGACTCTCAAAATAATATAAGTGAAGCATGAGAGATCAACAATTTCTTCAAAATAAAACTACCGCCATGCTCTAAGAAGATATAAGTGAAGCACTAGAGCAAATGACAAACTACTCCAAAAGATATAAGTGAAGATCATATTATGTAACTATGTGAAGACTCTCTAACATTTAAGACTTTCAGATCTTGGTATTTTATTCGAACAGCAAGCAAAACAAAATAAAATAAAATGACGCTCCAAGCAAAACACATATCATGTGGTGAATAAAAATATAGCTCCAAGTAAGGTTACCGATGAACGAAGACGAAAGAGGGGATGCCCTCCGGGGCATCCCCAAGCTTAGGCTCTTGGTTGTCCTTGAATATTACCTTGGGGTGCCTTGGGCATCCCCAAGCTTAGGCTCTTGCCACTCCTTATTCCATAGTCCATCGAATCTTTACCCAAAACTTGAAAACTTCACAACACAAAACTTAACAGAAAACTCGTAAGCTCCGTTAGTATAAGAAAATAAATCACCACTTAGGTACTATTGTGAACTAATTCTAAATTCATATTGGTGTAATATATACTATATTCCAACTTCTCTATGGTTCATACCCTCCGATACTACTCATAGATTCATCAAAATAAGCAAACAACACAATGAAAACATAATCTATCAAAAAAAGAACAGTCTGTAGTAATCTGTATCATTCAAATACTTATGTAACTCCAAAAATTCTGAAATAAATTGGTGGACCTGAGGAATTTGTATATTAATCTTCTGCAAAAATAATCAACCTAAAAGCACTCTCCAGTAAAAAAAATGGCAGCTAATCTCGTGAGGGCAAAAGTTTCTGTTTTTTACAGCAAGATCGCATTAACTTTCACCCAAGTCTTCCCAAAGGTTCTACTTGGCACAAACTAAAACATAAAAACACATCTAACCAGAGGCTAGATGAATTATTTATTACTAAACAGGGGCAAAAAGCAAAGAACAGAAATAAAATTGGGTTGCCTCCCAACAAGCGCTAACGTTTAACGCCCCTAGCTAGGCATGATGATTTCAATGATGCTCACATAGAAGATAAGAATTGAAACACAAAGAGAGCATAATGAAGAATATAAATGGCACATTTAAGTCTAACCCACTTCCTATGCATAGGGATTTTGTGAGCAAACAACTTATGAGAACAATAATCAACTAGCATAGGAAGGCAAAACAAGCATAACTTCAAAACTTTAAGCACATAGAGAGGAAACTTGATATTATTGCAATTCCTACAAGCATATATTCCTCCCTCATAATAATTTTCAGTCGCATCATGAATGAATTCAACAATATAACCATCACATAAAGCATTCTTTTTATGATCTACAAGCATAGGAAATTTACTACTCTCCACATAAGCAAAATTCTTCTCACTCGGAATAGTGGGAATATCATAAGAAACTCGAATACTATAAATTGTTTCCACACTAAAAGAGTAATGTTTAGAAAAAGGGTAATCATAATCATGAAAAGTTTTAATATAATCATCACTAATTTTTATAGCATAAGTGTCATCACAATCATCATCATAAGTAGCAACTTTGTTCTCATCATAATCAATTGAAACCTATTCCAAGATAGTGGAATCATTACTAAATAAAGTCATGACCTCTCCAAATCCACTTTCGTAATTGTCACAATAAGATTCAACACCCTCCAAAATAGTGGGATCATTACTTCCTAAAGTTGACACTCTTCCAAACCCACTTTCATCAATATAACCATCATAAATAGGAGGCATGCTATCATCATAATAAATTTGCATATCAAAACTTGGGAGGTTAAACATATCATCTTCATAAAACATAGCACCCCAAGCTTGGGACAATCATTAATTGCAGCAAATAAATTCTCAAACTTGTCATTCTCATCAAACATGGCATCCCCAAGCTTGGGCCTTTTCATATCATAAGCATAATCACTCTCATCATTAATAGTATGGATAGCACCAATAGTATAGCAATTATCATCATCACAATGAGTAATAGGAGCAACATCATTTGGGAGGGATACCTTTTTACCTTTGCTTCTTCGTCTTTTCTTTTTCTTCTTACAATCATGCGTGCGTTTAATCCTCTTTTTGGAGCTCCTTATTAATGAGATTGGTTGAATAGAAAGCTCCTCCTCGTTACCTGATTCATCATAAGAAAGAATAGGAGGATATTGGGAAATCTCTTCCCTTTCATTAGTATTCTCTTCATCTTCTATTTGTTTTCTTGTCTTTATGTAATTGGCAATATAAGGATTTTCAATGCAATTCACCGCACAATACATATAAATTTCCTCTAGATCAAAATCAAGAACTTTATCAAGGACAAATTCTGGCATATCCTTAGTTATACGTTTCATTTCTTCATAACCCACAAGCAAACTAAGTTCATTATGATGCGCAAGGGAAATCAAGTCATCACAATTTTTGGACACGATACGATCATGAAACAATTTGCATCGGATATTTAAATGACCACGTTCATTGCAAAGTTCACAAGGATGACTAAGAAAATTTAAATTTTCAGCACAAACATGTAGTCTTTCTTGCAACCATTTAGTTTCTAAATACTTATGCCTCTTGCAAAATCTATCTTCCCTATTTGGTCTGTACTTGCAAACTCTATGCACTCCACAAAAATTGACATGCTTATAAGAGACATTTTCATCATGACTAGTGCAATCATCATTAGTACTATGGATATTCAAAGAGTCATACTAACAACATTGCAATCATGCTCATCATTCAAAGATTTAGTGCCAAACATTTTAATGCATTCTTCTTCTAGCATTTTGACACAATTATCGGAATCATTATTTTCATGAAAGATATTAAAAAGATGAAGCATACGAGGCACCCTCAATTCCAGTTTTTTTGTAGTTTTCTTTTATAGACTAAACTAGTGATAAAACAAGAAACTAAAAGATTCGATTGCAAGATCTAAAGATATACCTTCAAGCACTCACCTGCCCAGCAACGGCGCCAGAAATTGCTTGATGTCTACTACGCAACCTTCTTCTTGTAGACGTTGTTGGGCCTCCAAGTGCAGAGGTTTGTAGGACAGTAGCAAATTTCCCTCAAGTGGATGACCTAAGGTTTATCAATCCGTGGGAGGCGTAGGATGAAGATGGTCTCTCTCAAGCAACCCTGCAACCAAATAACAAAGAGTCTCTTGTGTCCCCAACACACCCAATACAATGGTAAATTGCATAGGTGCACTAGTTCGGCGAAGAGATGGTGATACAAGCGCAATATGGATGGTAGATATAGGTTTTGTAATCTGAAATTATAAAAACAGCAAGATAACAAGCGATAAAAGTGAGCGTAAACGGTATTGCAATGCTAGGAAACAAGGCCTAGGGTTCATACTTTCACTAGTGCAAGTTCTCTCAACAATAATAACATAATTGGATCATATAACTATCCCTCAACATGCAACAAAGAGTCACTCCAAAGTCACTAATAGCGGAGAACAAACGAAGAGATTATTGTAGGGTACAAAACCACCTCAAAGTTATCCTTTCCGATCAATCTATTCAAGAGTCCGTAGTAAAATAACACGAAGTTATTCTTTCCGTTCGATCTATCCTAGAGTTCATACTAGAATAACACCTTAACACACAAATCAACCAAAACCCTAATGTCACCTAGATACTCCAATGTCACCTCAAGTATCCATGGGTATGATTATACGATATGCATCACACAATCTCAGATTCATCTATTCAACCAACACAAAGAACTTCAAAGAGTGCCCCAAAGTTTCTACCGGAGAGTCAAGACGAAAACGTGTGCCAACCCCTATGCATAAGTTCACAAGGTCACTGAACCCGCAAGTTGATCACCAAAACATACATCAAGTAGATCACGTGAATATCCCATTGTCACCACGGGTATCCCACGCAAGACATACATCAAGTGTTCTCAAATCCTTAAGGAATCGATCCGATAAGATAACTTCAAAGGGAAAACTCAATCCATTACAAGAGCGTAGAGGGGGAGAAACATCATAAGATCCAACTATAGTAGCAAAGCTCGTGATACATCAAGATCGTGCCAAATCAAGAACACGAGAGAGAGAGATCAAACACATAGCTACTGGTACATACCCTCAGCCCCGAGGGTGAACTACTCCCTCCACGTCATGGAGATCGCCGGGATAATGAAGATGGCCACCGGTGAGGGATCCCCCCTCCGGCAGGGTGCCGGAACAGGGTCCCGATTGGTTTTTGGTGGCTACAGAGCCTTGCGGCGGCGGAACTCCTGATCTAGGTTATTTCCTAGAGGTTTCTGTATTTATAGGAATTTTTGGCGTAGGTCTCACGTCAGGGGGGTCTCCAAGCCGTCCACGAGATAGGGGGACGCGCCCAGAGGGGTAGGGCGCGCCCCCCGCCCTCGTGGATGGCTCGGGACTCTTCTGGCCCAACTCTTTTACTCCGGGGGCTTCTTTTGGTCCATAAAAAAAATCTAAAATTGGCACGTCAATTGGACTCCGTTTGGTATTCCTTTTCTGTAAAACTCAAAAACAAGGAAAAAACAGAAACTGGCACTGGGCTCTAGGTTAATAGGTTAGTCCCAAAAATCATATAAAATAGCATATTAAAGCCCATTAAACATCCAAAACAGATAATATAATAGCATGGAACAATAAAAAATTATAGATACGTATCACTGCTGCACAGAAGGCTTATGTCCTTGATGCACCGCTCGGTGTGCCAACCCCTCTAGCGTCGTCTATGGATGTTGTGAACATTTGGCGGACATGTTCTAATGACTACTTGATAGTTTAGTGCGCCATGCTTTATGGCTTAAAATCAGGGCTCCAAAGGCGTTTTGAATGCCATGGAACATATGAGATGTTCCAAGAGTTGAAATTGGTATTTCAGGCTCATGCCCGTATCGAGAGGTATGAGACCTCCAATATATGCCTGCAAGATGGAGGGTAACGGGTCTGTTAGTGAGCACATACTCAGAATGTCTGGGTACTACAACCATCTGGCTGAGTTGGGAATTGAGCTCCCGCCAGAGGCTGTCACTGGCAGACTTCTTCAATCGCTACCACCTAGCTACAAGAGCTTTGTGTTGAACTATAACATGCAAGGGATGAATAACTCAGTCTCCGAGCCATTCGCGATGTTGAAAGTTGCTGAGTCAGACATCCAGAAGGAGCATCAAGTGTTGACGGTAAATAAAACCACTAGTTTCAAGAAGAGCAAGGGAAGGAATGGAAACTTCAAGAAGGGTGGCAAAGCAGCTGCCCCTCCTCCCGTGAAGAAACCCAAGGCTGGACCCAAGCCAGAAACTGAGTGCTTCTATTGCAAGGGAACTGGCCACTGGAAGCGGAACTGCCCCAAGTATCTGGCCGACAAGAAGGGAGCCAACGTCAACAAAGGTATATATGATATACATGTTATTGATGTGTACCTTACCAACTCTCGTTGTAGTGCGTGGGTATTTGATACCGATTCGGTTGCTCACATTTGCAACTCAAAGCAGGAACTATGGAATAGATGGAGGCTGGTGAAGGACGAAATGACGATGCGCGTGGGAAATGGTTCCAACGTTGATGTGATCACCATCAACACGCTTTCTCTTCGATTACCATCGGGATTAGTGATGAACCTGAATAATTGTTATTTAGTGCATGCGTTGAGCATGAACATTATATCTGGATCTTGTTTAATGCGAGACGGTTACTCGTTTAAATCAGAGAATAATGGTTATCTATTTATATGGGTAATATCTTTTATGGTCATGCACCCATTGTGAGGGGTTTATACTTATTGAATCTCGATAGTGATGATACACATGTTCATAACCTTGATGCCAAAAGATGTAGATGATAGTACCACTTTCTTGTGGCACTGCCACTTAGGTCATATTGGTGTAAAGCGCATGAATAAACTCCATGCTGAAGGACTTTTGGAGTCACTTGATTTTGAATCACTTGACACATGCGAACCATGCCTCATGGGCAAGATGACTAATACCCCATTTTCCAGAACAATGGAATGGGCAAGTCTTGTTGGAAATCATACATACTGATGTGTGCGGTCCGACGAGCGTTGACGCGCGTGGTGGATATCATTAGTTTCTCACCATCACTGATGATTTGAGTAGATATGGGCATGTCTACTTAATGAAGCATAAGTCTGAAACATTTGAAAAGTTCAAGCAATTTCAGAGTGAAGTTGAGAATCATCATAACAAGAAGATTAAATTCCTACGATCCGATCGAGGGGGAGAATATCTGAGTTATGAGTTTGGCAATCACTTAAGACAATGTGGAATCGTTTCACAGTTGACGCCACTTGGAACACCACAGTGTAATGATCTGTCTGAATGTTGTAATCGTACCTTATTGGATATGGTGCGTTCTATGATGTCCCTTTTCGATCTGCCACTCTCGTTTTGGGGTTATGCATTAGAGACAGCTGCATTCACTTTAAATAGGGCACTATCTAAGTCCGTAGAGACGACACCATATGAACTGTGGTTTGGCAAGAAACCTAAGCTGTCGTTCCTTAAGGATTGGGGTTGCGATGCTTATGTCAAAAGGCTTCAGCCGGAAAAGCTCGAACGCTGAGCGGACAAATGCGTCTTCATAGGATACCCAAAGGAGAAAATTGGGTATACCTTCTATCTCCGATCCGAGGGCAAAGTGTTTGTCGCTAAGAACGGGTCCTTTCCCGAGAAAGAGTTTCTCTTGAAAGAATTGAGTGGGAGGAAGATAGAACTTGATGAGGTTGTTGAACTTTTACTTCAACCAATGAGTAGTGCGGCGCAGAAAGATGTTTCTGTGACACCTACTTCAGTTGAAGAGGAAGCTAATGATAGTGATCATGAAGCTTCGGATGAAGTTCCTATCAAACCTCGTAGGTCGACAAGGATACGTACTGCTCCTGAGTGGTGATAACCCACAAGTATAGGGGATCGCAACAGTTTCTGAGGGTAGAGTATTCAACCCACATTTATAGATTCGACACAAGGGGAGCCAAAGAATATTTGCAAGTATTAGCAACTGAGTTGTCAATTCAGTCACACCTGGAGATTATTATCTGCAGCAAAGTGATCAGTAGCATAGTAATATGATAGCTTTGATAGTAGTGGTAGCAGCAACAGTAACGGTAACAGTGATAGTAATAGTTTTGTAGCAGTGACAATAGTAACAGCAGAAGTAGTAACTTAGCAAGATCAACATCTAGGAAAATCGTAGGCATTGGATCGGCGATTTGTTGGATGATATTCATCATGTGACAGTTACAACCTCGGGCGATACAGCACTAGCTCCAGTTCATAAATATAATGTAGGCATGTATTCCGTAAATAGTCATACGTGCTTATGGAAAGAACTTGCATGACATCTTTTGTCCTACCCTCCCGTTGCAGCGGGGTCCATAAGGAAACTAAGGGATATTAAGGCCTCCTTTTAATAGAGAACCTAAACAAAGCATTAACACACGATGAATACATGAACTCCTCAAACTATGGTCATCACCGGGAAGTGTCCCGACTATTTTCACTCCGGGGTTGCCAGATCATAACACGTAGTAGGTGACTATAACTTCCAAGATCGGATCTAGAACATAGATATAATGGTGATAACATAAACAGTTCTGATCTGAAATCATGGCACCCGGGCCCAAAGTGACAAGCATTAAGGATGGCAAAGTCATAGCAACATCAATATCAGAACATAATGGATACTAGGGATCAAGCCCTAACAAAACTAACTCGATTACATGATGAATCTCATCCAACTCCTCACCGTTCAGCGAGCCTACGAATGAATTACTCACTCCTGGTGGGGAGCATCATGGAATTGGCGATGGAGGAGGGTTGGTGATGACGAAGATTGAAGATCCCCCTCTTTGGAGCCCCAAACGGACTCCAGATCTGGCCTCCCGATGAAGAACAGGAGGTGGCGGTGGCTCCGTCTCGTGAAACGCGATAATTCTTCCTCCCTGAATTTTTCTGGAAATATGTGATTTTATAGCGTCGGTTTCAGGCTCTGCGGGGCCACCAGGTGGGGACAACCCACTGGGGCACGCCTGGAGGGGGGCGCGCCCTAGTAGGTTGTGCCCACCCAGGTGCCCCCTCCTCCGGTGGTTCCCGGCTCCAAAAATTATCTTTATTTGTGTAAACATTCCTCGCAAAGTTTCGTTCCAATCCGAGAACTTTTATTTCTGCAGAAAAACAACACCATGGTAGTTCTGCTGAAAACAACATCAGTCTGGGTTAGTTTCATTCAAATCATGCAAATTAGAGTCCAAAACAAGAGGAAAAGCATTCGGAAAAGTAGATACGACGGAGACGTATCAACTCCCCCAAGCTTAAACCTTTGCTTGTCCTCAAGCAATTCAGTTGATAAATTGAAAGTGAAAAAGAAAAACTTTTACAAACTCTTTTGCTCTTGTTTACATAAATAAGATTAAATAGCACCCAGGTTTTCAGCCAAGATTATAACTAACCATGTTGACAATAACTCCTAAAAATTATATTAACTCATATTAATGACATAATTGTTGGGGAACGTAGCATGCAATTTCAAAAAATTCCTACGCTCACGCAAGATCTATCTGGGATATGCATAGCAACGAGAGGGGGAGAGTGTGTCCACGTACCCTCGTAGACCGAAAGCGGAAGCGTTTGACAACGCGGTTGATGTAGTCGAACTTCTTCTCGTCCGACCGATCAAGCACCGAACGTACGGCACCTCCGAGTTCTGCACACGTTCAGCTCGATGACGTCCCTCGAACTCTTGATCCAGCAAAGTGTCGAGGGAGAGTTCCGTCAGCTCGACGGCCTGGTGACGGTGATGGTGAAGTGATCCACGCATGGCTTCGCCTAAACACTACATGAATATGACCGGAGGCATAAACTGTGGAGGGGGGCGCCGCACACGGCTAACAATGTTTGTTGTGTGTTCTAGCGAAGCCCCCCCTCATATATATAGGTTGGAGGGGAGGAGAGGCAACCAAGGGGGCGCCCCAAGTAGGAGGAATCCTACTTGGGCACCTCCCAATTCGGCCTCCCCTATCCTATTCCTATTCGGAGTAGGAAGGGAAGAGAGGGAAGGGGGAATCCTATTCCCTTTTTTCCTTTCCTCCTTCCCCTTTCCTTCTCCAATTTTGCTAGCCCATATGGGGGGGGGGGCACACCAGCCCCTTTGTGTCTAGTGTGTTTCCCCTCTTGGCCCATAAGGCCCATATAGTTTGCCAGGGGTAGCCCGGAACCCCTTCCGGTGACCCGATACGTACACGGTAACCCGAGAACACTTCTGGTGTCTGAATACTATCGTCCTATATATGAATCTTTACCTCTCGACCATTTCGATACTCCTCGTCATGTCCGTGATCTCATCCGGGCCTCCGAACAACATCGGTCACCAAATCAAATAACTCATATAATACAAATCATCATCGAACATTAAGCGTGCGGACCCTACGGGTTCGAGAACTATGTAGACATGACCGAGACACCTCTCCGGTTAATAACCAATAGAGGAACCTGGATGCTCATATTGGATCCACATATTCTACGAAGATCTTTATCGGTCGAACCGTTATGACAACTTACGTTATTCCCTTTGTCATCGGTATGTTACTTGCCCGAGATTCGATCGTCGGTATCTTCATACCTAGTTCAATCTCGTTACCGGAAAGTATCTTTACTCGTTCCATAATACATCATCCTGTAACTAACTCATTAGTTACATTGCTTCCAAGGCTTATTATGATGTGCATACCGAGAGGGCCCGGAGATACCTCTCCGATACTCGGAGTGACAAATCCTAATCTCGATCTATGCCAACCCAACAAATACCTTCGGAGATACCTGTAGAGCATCTTTATAATCACCCAGTTACGTTGTGAAGTTTGATAGCACACAAGGTACTCCTCCGGTATCCGGGAGTTGCATAATCTCATAGTCAAAGGAATATGTATAAGTCATGAAGAAAGCAATAGCAATAAAACTTAATGATCATTATGCTAAGCTAACAGATGGGTCTTGTCCATCACATCATTCTACTAATGATGTGATCCCGTTCATCAAATGACAATACATGTCTATGGTTAGGAAACTTAACCATCTTTGATTAACGAGCTAGTCTAGTAGAGGCTTACTAGGAACACTGTGTTTTGTCTATGTATCCACACATGTATCAAGTTTCCGGTTAATACAATTCTAGCATGAATAATAAACATTTATCATGATATAAGGAAATATAAAATAACAACTTTATTATTGCCTCTAGCGCATATTCCCTTCAGTCTCCCACTTGCACTAGAGTCAATAATCTAGTTCACATCGCCATGTGATTTAACACTAATAGTTCACATCTTTATGTGATTAACACCCATGGTTCACATCGCCATGTGATCAACACCCAAAGGGTTTACTAGTCAATAATCTAGTTCACATCGATATCTGATTAACACCCAAAGAGTACTAAGGTGTGATCATGTTTTGCTTGTGAGAGAAGTTTAGTCAATGGGTCTGCCACATTCAGATCCGTCTATATTTTGCAAATTTCTATGTCTACAATGCTCTGCACAGAGCTACTCTAGCTAATTGCTCCCACTTTCAATATGTATCCAGATTGAGACTCAGGGTCATCCAGATCGGTGTCAAAGCTTGCATCGACGTAACTCTTTATGACGAACTCTTTATCACCTCCATAACCGAGAAATATCTCCTTAGTCTTCTAAGGATAATTTTGACCGCTGTCCAGTGATCTACTCCTGGATCACTATTGTACCCCTTTGCCAAACTCATGGCAAGGTACACAATAGGTCTGGTATACAGCGTGGCATACTTTATAGAACCTATGGTTGAGGCATAGGGAATGACTTTCATTCTCTCTCTATCTTCTGCAGTGGTCAGGTTTTGAGTCTTACTCAACTTCATACCTTACAACTCAGGCAAGAACTCCTTCTTTGACTGATCCATTTTGAACTCCTTCAAAATCTTATCAAGGTATGTACTCATCGAAAGTCTTATCAAGCGTCTTGATCTATCTCTATGGACCTTGATGCCCAATATGTAAGCAGCTTCACCGAGGTCTTTCTTTGAAAAATTCCTTTCAAACACTCCTTCAGGCTTTATAGAAAATTCTAGATCATTTCCGATCAACAATATGTCATTCACATATACTTATCATAAAGGTTGTAGTGCTGCCACTCACTTTCTTTTAAATACAGGCTTCACCACAAGTCTGTATAAAACCATATGCTTTGATCACCTTATCAAAGCGTATATTCCAACTCCGAGATGCTTGCACCAGTCCATAGATGGATCGCTGGTGTTTGCACACTTTGTTAGCACCTTTAGGATCGACAAAACCTTCTGGTTGCATCATATACAACACTTCTCTAAGAAATCCGTTAAGGAATGCAGTTTTGACATCCATTTGCCAGATTTCATAAAATGTGGCAATTGCTAACATGATTCGGACAGACTTAAGCATCGCTCCGAGTGAGAAATCTCATCGTAGTCAACACCTTGGACTTGTCAAAAACCTTTTTCGACAAGTCTTGCTTTGTAGATAGTAACACTACTGTCCGCGTCCGTCTTCCTCTTGAAGATCCATTTATTCTCTATGGCTTGCCGATCATCGGGCAAGTCAACCAAAGTCCATATGTTGTTCTCATACATGGATCCTGTCTTAGATTTCATGGCGTCAAGCCATTTTGCGGAATCTGGGCTCATCATCGTTTCCTCATAGTTCATAGGTTCATCATGGTCTAGTAACATGACTTCCAGAATAGGATTACCATACCACTCTGGTGCGGAACGTGCTCTGGTTGACCTATGAGGTCCGGTAGTAACTTGATCTGAAGTTTCATGATCATTATCATTAGCTTCCTCTCTTGTTGGTGTAGGCATCACGGGAACGGTTTTCTGTGATGAGCTACTTTCCAATTCGAGAGAAGGTACAATTACCTCATCAAGTTCTACTTTCCTCCCACTCACTTCTTTCGAGAGAAACTCCTTCTCTAGAAAGGATCCATTCTTAGCAACAAAGATCTTGCCTTCTCTAGAAGATGTACCCAACATTTTCTTTTGGGTATCCTATGAAGATGCACTTCTCCGATCTGGATTCGAGCTTATCAGGCTGAAGCTTTTTCACATAAGCATCACAACCCCAAACTTTAAGAAACGACAGCTTAGGTTTCTTGCCAAACCCTAGTTCATACGGTGTCGTCTCAACAGATTTAAATGGTGCCCTATTTAACGTGAATGCAGCAGTCGCTAATGCATAACCCCGAAATGATAGTGGTAAATCGGTAAGAGACATCATAGATCGCACCATATCTAATAAATTACGGTTACGACATTCGGACACACCATTACACTGTGGTGTTCCAGGTGGCGTGAGTTGTGAAACTATTCCACATTGTTTTAAATGAAGGCCAAACTCGTAACTCAAATATTCGCCTCCATGATCAGATCGTAGAAACTTTATTTTATTGTTACGATTATTCTCCACTTCACTCTAAAATCCTTTGAACTTTTCAAATGTTTTAGACTTGTGTTTCATTAAGTAGATATACCCATATCCGCTTAAATCATCTGTGAATGTTAGAAAATAATGATAACCGCCACGAGCCTCAACACTCATCGGACAGCATACATCGGTATGTATTATTTCCAATAAGTTAGTTGTTCGCTCCATTGTTCCGGAGAACGGAGTCTTAGTCATCTTGCCCATGAGGCATGGTTCGCAAGCATCAAGTGATTCCAAAAGCCCATCAGCATCGAGTTTGTTCATGCGCTTTACACCAATATGACCCAAACGGCAGTGCCACAAATAAGTTGCACTATCATTATTAACTTTGCATCTTTGGGCTTCAATATTATGAATATGTGTATCACTACGATCGAGATTTAACAAAAATAGACCACTCATCAAGGGTGCATGACCATAAAAGATATTACTCATATAAATAGAACAACCATTATTCTCTGATTTAAATGAATAACTGTCTCACATCAAACAAGATCCAGATATAATGTTCAGGCTCAACGCTGGCACCAAATAACAATTATTCAGGTCTAAAACTAATCCTGAAGGTAGATGTAGAGGTAGCGTGCCGACGGTGATCACATCGACCTTGGAACCATTTCTGACGCGCATCATCACCTCGTCCTTAGCCAATCTTCATTTAATCCGTAGCCCCTGTTTTGAGTTGCAAATATGAGCAACAGAACCAGTATCAAATACCCAGGCGCTACTACGAGCATTAGTAAGGTACACATCAATAACATGTATATCAAATATACACTGGTACGCGTCAGTCCTAAACAAACAGTTTTTAACCCCTTTCCGCGACGGCACTCAGAACCGTCGCCAAGTGAGTGTGGGCGATAGGGGGTCCTTCCCACACGACCCAGAAACCGTTGGGGATATGCCCTCCTGTCACACACACTCGGCAAAATGAGGTCGTGTGCGACCGGCGAGCACTCAAATACAAAAATACGTACAGTAGTGCTAAGAAAATATAGTTATACAGGCGAAATCATTTCCGGTCATAAGTACATCCCACACAATCAGTCACCACTAAACGTTTCCGTTCGTATATACATCCCACACAGTCAGTACAAGGAAAACCTTTGCGCAAGGTGGCGTAACGCAAACAGTTTTGAAGAGAATGTCGTGTGTGATTGTTCATTGATCCAACATGGTTTATTCCTAGAAACTATGCGCGTTGCCTGAGGTCATCGCCCACGGTGTTTTCTCATTAACCGTTTGCAATAGGAAAACCCAATTAGCAAGCTAATTGGCCAATGAGCGGGCTAATTGCCCTATTATTAATAATCCATTTACTAATCTAATTGACATTCATATTAAGCACATAATATATTCCATTTCCATATTAAGGAAGCAGGATTTCATAATTGAAATACATCGGAGTACAACATGATATAGCTTCAGCACTTAGCTACCCCATTACACAACTGCACCAGTAGCAAGTTTCACATGCAACATCTAGAACCTTTCGAAATTAGCATCATAGACGGTACATAGAGAGATGCATCTCATCTGGAAAACTGCTGAAGCGGAAGGCGAATATTGAGCCTTCATTCATGTTGAAGGTCTTTGCAACTTTAGGCCAGTGCCCGCGGATGATTGACCGTCCATCCTTCGACCTCTTCAGGAACACTTCAATATTGAACCGTGGGTGTTGTATGAAAAATTTCCTCGCCTCCTGACCACAGAGGTGGTTTGAGAGGTAATCATTAGTGAATCCCGAAAACAAGGATGTGCATAAATATCTTCTCTATATTGGAAATGGGGCAAAGGAATACAAAAAGGCAAGGTATAATAGTTAGTACCATCTTGTAAACCTCAGTGCTTCCCATTGTTTCCCTGCAACACATATAAGGTAGTTAGTCATTAGTTTAAGTAAGGTTCGCATGCTATTAGTAAAATATGTTGATGAAAAATAAGCACATTGCAGATTCATCAGATTAATTCAAGCCACATGGAAAACCCATTTATCCAAACCAAGCATGATTAAGAACTAGCAAATATTGCACTTGTATATGTTTCTCAAGTATTAAGTGCAGCAAAATTTGATTTATTCCTCACATGGTATACAATAAGAGAATGCAGCCGCAACAATTGAACATTGCATTGCAGAATTGAACCAAGCAGTTAACTAAACACCACAACAAATGAACCAAACGTTAACTGAGCACCACATTGCAAAATATAACATACTCCTAATAGAAGATCAGACAGTTAACCAAACTAAGCATGCTTAACAACTTGGAAATATAGCAATTGTATTTGTTTCTCATGTATTTAGTACAGCCAAATTCAATTTATTCCTCACATGGTATACAATAACAGAATGCAGCCACAACAATTGAACATCGCATTGCAGAATTGAACCAAGCAGTTAACTAAACACCACAGCAAGTGAACCAAGCCACAACAAATGAACCAAGCAGTTAACTAAACACCAATTGAACAATATAACATACTCCTAATAGAAGATCAGACAGTTAACCAAACCAAGCATGCTTAACAACTTGGAAATATTGCACCCTGAAGAATTGAACATCACATTTGCAGAATTGAACCAAGCAGTTAATTGAACTCCACATTGCACAACATATAGAACATATACACTATAGCAGAAGATTGCATGGTAAAAGTAGATAGCACAATTCACTAGAATTTGTTAACGAAAGGCACTAGCTAGCAAACTGAACATGGGTCCTTATAGTGAGCTAATAAGACAAGCTACTCCTCATTGTCGGAGATATCGATGACGATTGGCTCCTTGGACATGGAAGAGGGCGAGGCCTCCGCATCATGGGTGCCCTCGTTGTAGTGGTGAGTTGCCTGAGCCGCTCCGGGCACCAACCTGCTGGCTCTCGAGATGAGGTAAGCACGTGCACGCTGAGAAAACACCGTCTTCGTCAAAGGCACCGACGGTGGCCTCGAGAAAACGCCACGAACTGTCGTTTAAAGCAGCCAATCGTGTCGCGGCATCGGCGCATGAGGCGTCAATGGTGGCCTCGACGGCGAGGTGCTCCTCCAAGATCTGGGGGTCGGCACGAATGGTAGCCATTGCGACCTCATCCACGCGTGCGGCCGCGATTTGTTTCTCCGCTGCCAAATGCTCCTTGAGGTCCTGGCTATACTGCGTGCACCATGGCTTAGGCCGGTGCTTATTTGGTGGAGGGGTCGGTGATTTGGGTGGAAGGTGTCGTGCTCGGGCCGGCGGTCGGGGCATGTGGGATGTGGAAGAAGGAGGAGGATGGGGGTCGGGTGTGGATTACCTACCTGGATAGGTGAGGCCGAGCAGCGTGAAGGAGGGTCGCTGGCGAGTAGGCGGCGGCGCTGCAAGCAAGGAGTGAAGGTTTCAACTTGGAAAGGAAGGCTGAAACAGGGGAAATGTGGCTTTTGGTAAGGGGGAGGGGCGGGGAGGTAGATATTTCCGCGGAAGCCGAAAATTTGGAATCGCTTCAGCCAAAAAACTGGCGCGCAAAGTGTCATCAGACACAGTCCCTTATTCAGAGCGGGCTGTGGACTGTAGCCATCGCACCTTCTCACAGCGCTCCAAGATATTTTGTGCTGCATCTCACACAGTTCGTTATAATAAACTGTGTGGGATCTACTTGATTTTTCGTCTTGATTCGAATTACATAATGGGGTCACATCGGCCATGGATGGTGTTTGAATTGCTAGACCTTTTATCTGCAGTGATCATAAAAGAATTAGAATGATTCAGGGTTCGTTTGGACATTTTTATGCATTGAGTTTTCAATGCATTTATGTGCATAATTCAAATTTGAACTACATGCACATGCTCCGGTGCATATAAATTGGTTGAAAAATCAATCTTTGTCCTTGGGTGCATGCTTAGGTCCCATGCAAGAAATGGGAATGAATGTCAAACACCCTGCCACCGTCACTCGGCCGCAAACATTGAGATACCTGGTTTTTAAATTCTAGTAAATCCAAAACTCGTCTGAAATTCATGGAACTTGGCATGCTATCATGGAGCGGCATAAACATGTCGTGGTAAATTTTTTGTCCCTTTTGGGGCAGGTTTGGGTATATGCTTCTCACAAACCAGAGCTTCTCACAACAAGCATGATGGTTTTGGTAGGGAACGCCCCAACTTTGGGGGCGAAACTATATCCATTGCCTCTTATTGCTTCCAAATTTTTCTCGTGTCCACATAGATCAACAGGAGTGTTGTGTTATTTTTTGTGACTTTTCGGGTTCGTTTGGACATTTTTATGGATTAAGTGAGTTTTCAATGCATTTATGTGCATAATTCAAATTTGAACATCATGCATATGCTCCAGTGCATACAAATTGGTTGAAAAATCAAATCTTTGTCCTTGGGTGCATGCTTAGGTCCCATGCAAGAAATGGGAATGAATGTCAAACACCCTGCCACCGTCACTCGACCGCAAACATTGAGATACCTGGTTTTTAAATTCTAGTAAATCAAAAACTCGTCTGAAATTCATGAAACTTGGCATGCTATCATGGAGCGGCATCAACATGGCGTGGTAAAGTTTTTGTCCCATTTGGGGCAGGTTTGGGTATATGCTTCTCACAAACTAGAGCTTCTCACAACAAGCATGATGGTTTCGGTAGGGAACGCCCCAACTTTGGGGCCGAAATGATATCCATTGCCTCTTATTGCTTTCAAATTTTTCTCGTGTCAACATAGATCAACATGAGTGTTGTGTTATTTTTTGTGATTTTTCGGGGTTCGTTTGGACATTTTTATGCATTAAGTGAGTTTCCAATGCATTTATGTGCATAATTCAAATTTGAACTACATGCACATGCTCCAGTGCATACAAATTGGTTGAAAAATCAAATCTTTGTCCTTGGGTGCATGCTTACGTCCCATGAAAGAAATGGGAATGAATGTCATACACCCTGCCACCGTCACTCGGCCGCAAACATTGAGATACCTGGTTTTTAAATTCTAGTAAATCCAAAACTCGTCTGAAATTCATGAAACTTGGCATGCTATCATGGAGCAGCATCAACATGGCGTGGTAAATTTTTGTCCCATTTGGGGCAGGTTTGGGTATATGCTTCTCACAAACCAGAGCTTCTGACAACAAGCATGATGGTTTCGGTAGGGAACGCCCCAACTTTGGGGGCGAAACGATATCCATTGCCACTTATTGCTTTCAAATTTTTCTCGTGTCAACATAGAACAACAGGAGTGTTGTGTTATTTTTTGTGATTTTCGGGTTCGTTTGGACATTTTTATGCATTAAGTGAGTTTTCAATGCATTTATGTGCATAATTCAAATTTGAACTACATGCACATGCTCCAGTGCATACAAATTGGTTGAAAAATCAAATCTTTGTCTTTGGGTGCATGCTTAGGTCCCATGCAAGAAAAGGGAATGAATGTCAAACACCCTGCCACCGTCACTCGGCCGCAAACATTGAGATACCTGGTTTTTAAATTCTAGTAAATCCAAAACTCGTCTGAAATTCATGAAACTTGGCATGCTATCATGGAGCGGCATCAACATGGCGTGGTAAAGTTTTTGTCCCATTTGGGGCATGTTTGGGTATATGCTTCTCACAAACCAGAGCTTCTCACAACAAGCATGATGGATTCGGTAGGGAATGGCCCAACTTTGGGGGCGAAACTATATGCATTACCTCTTATTGCTTTCAATTTTTTTCGTGTCAACATAGAACAACAGGAGTGTTGTGTTATTTTTTGTGATTTTTCGGGGTTCGTTTGGACATTTTTATGCATTAAGTGAGTTTTCAATGCATTTATGTGCATAATTCAAATTTGAACTACATGCACATGCTCCAGTGCATATAAATTGGTTGAAAAATCAAATCTTTGTCCTTGGGTGCATGCTTAGGTCCCATGCAAGAAATGGAAATGAATGTCAAACACCCTGCCACCGTCACTCGGCCGCAAACATTGAGATACATGGTTTAAATTCTAGTAAATCCAAAACTCATATGAAATTCATGAAACTTGGCTTGCTATCATGGAGCGGCATCAACTTGGCATGGTACAGTTTTTGTCCCATTTGGGGCAGGTTTGGGTATATGCTTCTCACAAACCAGAGCTTCTCACAACAAGCATGATGGTTTCGGTAGGGAACGCCCCAACTTTAGGGGCGAAATGATATCCATTGCCTCTTATTGCTTTCAATTTTTTTCTCATGTCAACATAGATTAAGAAGAGTGTTGTGTTATTTTTTGTGATTTTTGGGGTTCGTTTGGACATTTTTATGCATAATGTGAGTTTTCAATGCATTTGTGTGCATAATTCAAATTTGAACTACATGCACATGCTCCAGTGCATATAAATTGGTTGAAAAATCAAATCTTTGTCCTTGGGTGCATGCTTAGGTCCCATGCAAGAAATGGGAACGAATGTCAAACACCCTGCCACCGTCACTCGGCCGCAAGCATTGAGATACCTGGTTTTTAAATTCTAGTAAATCCAAAACTCGTCTGAAATTCATGTAACTTGGCATGCTATCATGGAGCGGCATCAACATGCCGTGGTAATTTTTTTGTCCCATTTGGGGCAGGTTTGGGTATATGCTTCTCACAAACCAGAGCTTCTCACAACAAGCATGATGGTTTCGGTAGGGAACGCCCCAACTTTGGGGGCGAAACGATATCCATTGCCTCTTTTTGCTTTCAAATTCTTTCTCGTGTCAACATAGAACAACAGGAGTGTTGTGTTATGTTTTGTGATTTTTCGGGGTTCGTTTGGACATTTTTATGCATTAAGTGAGTTTTCAATGCATTTATGTGCATAATTCAAATTTGAACTACATGCACATGCTCCAGTGCATATAAATTGGTTGAAAAATCAAATCTTTGTCCTTGGGTGCATGCTTAGGTCCCATGCAAGAAATGGGAATGAATGTCAAACACCCTGCCACCGTCACTCGGCCGCAAACATTGAGATACCTGGTTTTAAATTCTAGTAAATCCAAAACTCGTCTGAAATTCATGAAAATTGGCATGCTATCATGGAGCGGCGTCAGCATGCCGTGGTAAATTTTTTGTCCCATTTGGGGCAAGTTTGAGTATATGCTTCTCACAAACCAGAGCTTCTCACAACAAGCATGATTGTTTCAGATAAAACACCCGTATGCAAAGTGAGCGCAGGATTTGTGCATCTCTTGAACACAAACGGTTCTTTTGGATGACTTGTGTGAACCACTTACAAACAATTTGGTGCGATTTGCATCTGTCATATTGGGTATGTTGCCATTTGTCAAACTAGAAAAATTGACATTTGTTGATCTAGTAACATTGCCATTTGCTAACCTTGTAACATTGCGATTTGTCAAAATATGAACCTAAAAATCACTAGCAGTATCTAATTTTTGCAACTAAAATTCAGTAATTAAGCATAGATGGAGGCGAGGAGGCGTGTTAAGCCAGACATGCAGCGGGCGGCGCAGTACTATTCAATTTGACAGCAGGCAGCGTAGTTCCCGATACGGCTTTAATGCAGATGAGGGAGAGGGTAGCGGTTCCCTAAATGTTGAACGGTCAGTGTTGCATCCTCCTTCAATTAGCATTGTGTGAATGCATGAGGGAAGTAATGGGAGGACTAGGAAAAGAGGCAGCACAATGTGAATGCAATGCAGTTTGCACTCAATCCAATGCATCTACCACATCGTATGCACCTAAGCATTTGTCTAAGCACCTACACTAATAAGCGCAAAAGTGCCCACTCCAGACCCATGGCGGCGATGAGCGCGAGCAGCCAGCGGCTGTGCCAGATGGTCCGCGACACCGGCCTGCGGCATGGTACCATGGATTGTCTCCATACGGTGTTGGCGACCGGCTGGTGGATGGCCGCTGTCGACGCCAGCTACGACTCTCAGTTGGACCAGATGATCGTTTGCAGCACCAACAGGTTCACCGTCGTCAAGAAGCTCACAGACGACATCGCCGTACTCCTCCAGCCCGCGCACCTGGGCTCCTCATTGCCTGCCACTCCAATCGGCCTCCATGGTCGGAACCTCTTTCAAGCACTGGTGGCCCTGCGACTGCCCGCCGACGCCATGAAGAATGTCCACCTGGAGGTCGCGCTCGCCGTGAGGCGCCTCCATTTGCAAGAAACCGCCGACCTACACATCCATGTGTACGAGCGAATGGTGTACATAGGTATCTACAAGGCCAGTGAGGACGCTACGACATTGGCCTTCTTGAGCCGGCTGGAAGCCTTGGATGCCTTTGTTGAGAAGCACCTTGACCTCGCCACACAAGCCGCCGCTCCTTAGCTGCCGGTCGGTGGCCTGGCCGGCGCACTGAGTTGAGGAGGAGGAGGTCGTACGTTGATGGATGCATCTTTCTTCTTGCCTCCTGTAACCACCACTGCGATCGCATCATCGTGGCCTTAATTCTTATTTTGCTATTGCATTCTCATTCCAGTCAATACAAACATGTGCGATCCCTTTGCTCAATACAGACATGTCCGTTCCAGTCTTATTTTGATTGGCTTGAATGAAGGTCTATCCCGCCGTTAGGCGCCGCAGCATGCTGTGCTCGCCGTTAATCGCCGCGGCGCGCTCTACTCGCGTCCGTTGGCGCGCTTTGCTCGTGTCCGTTGGCATGCTCTGCTCACGTCCTCGGCACGCTCGGCTTGTGGACAAATTTTCCTTGTGTATTCAACTTCTATATGCATATATATATGGTTGCTCGCTGTTGAGGCGACCGCGGAGCGCTCTGCTCGGGTCCCTCCGCGCGCGCTCTGCCAACGGTTGGGCGTGCACACGATCACGTCGGGGGCCCTGTATGCATGCGGTTGCGCCGCGCGCGTTGCCACGCGATGCAGTTATGTGCGGCACGATGGAGTTACGCGCTGCAAATTAGAACTGCCATCCGGGCCTGCCGATATTCCTGGCCGTCCGGCTTCCCCTTTAATTCCCGCGGCCATTATAACCTTAGTCTCTTCAACCTTTCGATCGCGCCCCACAACACAACAAGCACACCCACGACGACACATAGAGAGGGGATGTCCACCGGCGCTCCAATGGAGTTCGGTGAGCATCGAGTGGAGACCCACGCGAGGGAGACGGATCTCTCGGTGGTGTACACCATCGACCCGGCTGTGCTAGACGACTACATCAACAATGTTGAGCAGTTGCTTGCTGGAGACAAGTAGAAGGTGGTCGGCATCGACCTCCAGTACACCGCCGGTCATCCCGGCATAGATCAGAAGGTTTCCGTCGCCCAGTTATGTGTCCGCCATCATGTCCTCATCTACCATTACTGCATGGCCACAGAGCCTTGCGACCATTTCAAAAGGTTTGTCAACAGCACCGACTACAAGTTCGCCATGGTGGAAACCAAAGACGATGTAAATGCGCTCAGTGTTACGGGCTTGGCCTACAAGAACCTTGTCAAAATCCGTGACCACTACAGGGTCTGGGGTAGCACGAAGAAGGACTCCCTGGTCGAACTCGCCTCGGCCATCATCGACCCCTACTACGAAAAGATGAAGCAGGATGCCCAGAGAACAAGCCCCCTATCCTGGCACAGGGCCTGGATGCAGCAACTGGATGAACCTCACCTCAGGTTCGCGGCCAAGAGCGTGTACACATGCTATGAGATGCACAGGCGGATCGTTGACATGAGAAAGTGCCTCGTTACCCAAATCGATGAGCCCGGATCGAGCCACAAGCAGAGCAAGCGTCACAAGAAGTAGATGATGATCAGATGAAAGTTTATTCTAGTTAATCATGCATGTAATATATAGTTTACTTTATTGGTGTGTGGGAATGTCATCTGTGTAGTAACCACCTATGTAATTATGCATGTAATAGTTTACTTTGATGTGTGCAAATGCCATGGTTGTAGTAGCCACCTATATATGTCAGTGGATGTTTAATTTGGTTATGCAAGCATTTCCTTATAAGTGTGTGTGTATATATATGTTGTTGTTCTGTATGCAATCCCATCGCACAACACACACGTCTTGTTAAGTTGAACCGTTTCTGTTCTCTTGTGTCAACGCAAACAGTTCATCCGAGTGAACCGCATGCCGTATATCGCACACACCTTCATCTGGCTGACCGTTTCTTTTGTGTTGCCTAATCACAAATAGTTCATCCGAGTGAATCGTATGTTGTACATCGCACACACCTTCATCTGGTTGCCCGTTTATTTTGTCCTCCTCATCGAAAACGGTTAATTGAACTGAACCATATGCCCTGAATCACACACGCAACTAAAATCTGAACCGTGTTTGATGCATCCTCCATCGCAAACATTTTGCACCTTTTTTGACGGGTTTTTTTTACACCACTGTTTGTGATTATGGCATCGCACACAGTTTCGTCGAAGGGTCTCTAATCATAGTGTCGCGTTAGCAGCAACCTGCAGTAGTGATACCTTTCACTTTGCCATCCTTCTTATCCGCCAAATACTTGGGGCAGTTCCGCTTCCAGTGACGAGTCCCTTTGCAGTAGAAGCACTCCGTTTCAGGCTTAGGTCTAGACTTGGGCTTCTTCCCGGGAGTAGCAACTTGCTTGCTATTCTTATTGATGTTCCCCTTCTTCCCTTTGCCCTTTTTCTTGAAACTAGTGGTCTTGTTAACCATCAACACTTGATGCTCTTTCTTGATTTCTACCTCCGCAGCCTTTAGCATCGCGAAGAGCTCGGGAATTGTCTTTTCCATCCCTTGCATATTATAGTTCATCACGAAGCCTTTATAGCTTGGTGGCAGTGATTGAAGAACTCTGTCAATGACACTATCATCAGGAAGATTAACTCCCAGCTGACTCAAGTGGTTATGGTACCCAGACATTCTGACTATGTGTTCACTGACAGAACTATTCTCCTCCATCTTGCAGCTATAGAACTTGTTGGAGACTTCATATCTCTCAACTCGGGCATTTGCTTGAAATATTAACTTCAACTCCTGGAACATCTCATATGCCCCTTGACGTTCAAAACGTCTTTGAAGTCCCGATTCTAAGCCGTAAAGCATGGCACACTGAACTATCGAGTAGTCATCAGCTTTAGCTTGCCAGACGTTCATAACATCCGGAGTTGCGGTGGTGATGAGTACGAGCTCGTGGAGTTGGGCATTGTTGCGCCGGGAGAAAACCACGGTGCCCCCTGTGTCCTTCTTCCTCCTCTAATCTTCTTTTTCCTTGTGTCATTCGAGTGCAGCAGAGGGAGAGAGAGAGTGATACAGTGAGAGAGAGAGAGAGAGAGCTAGGGCAAGGAGCAGCACCGGCCTAGAGCTTCGGTAGGAGATGGCGCCTCTCCTCTCCTCCCACCCACCAAACCCTAGTCCTACCACACTGCCATGGTGTGCAATGATCTAAGTCTCCATGGAAGGGCTTCTACATTGGGACTTCTCCCCCGGCCTTCCGGCCGCTGCTCAGGTGCGTCGTCGCTTCGGATCTACTGTCCACTTCTCCAACTCTGGTTCGACCAAGGAGTTTTTCTTGGTAGTAAGCTTCTCCTCAGCCTCATTCCCTCTCAATGAAGAATCGGTGGCCATTGCATTGCAATGTTGCATTGGTGGTTTGCCCTCAGGTCTCAATGTTCATCATTTGGAGGGTAGAAAGTTTCGGTTTTCAGTTGCTTCTAATCGTGTTGGTCACTTCATCTATGGGCTTAAGGATAGAGTTTGGCCGGATTTTGTTTGCCATTTCAGTCTCTTTCGTTCTGCCACTCAGCTACCCATGGAAGACCCACGGACCTGGCATTTGGATCAAACCAACCAGGAAGTACTGGCTAGATCTCCTATGGCAGTCAAATCGAACTACATCTCTGCTCGTAAGGCTAGCGATGTTGCTGTTGCATCATTGGAGACTCTATCAAAAGTAGGTTTTTCGCCGGCAGATCATCAGACTTTTGTTGCACCGCTGACGGCCAACCAACAAATGCCGACAAGCCGACAGGATCCCTCTGTTTTGAGTAATTTACTAGCACATAATGAGCATTCAGTGCTAAATTCCGTGGTTTTCGGAGCAATTCAAATTAATGTTAATGAGCGACTATCTGTTGTGGACTCGGTTTCTGCTCGACGCTTTCAGGGGGCTCAATTCAAACATGATACCTGGAATCAACTCCCGCAATTTATGCTTCTTCACATTCTGGATCATCATCGAATGGGTTTATCAGAGGAGTACAATTCTTCATTATGGAAAATTCCTTCCGTCCCGACCGTGGATTACATATGTAATAAATTGACAATCTGCCTTCAATGTCATGGTAAGGATCATCTGGCCATTAATTGCCCAGGGCCTTTTTGTCACCTTTGTTCTAGCCGGCCATGTACGTGCACTCCTTTGGGCCATGCCAATAACCATCTCTTGGAGGGTGCAGCCTGCTCTGTATGCAACTCCAGGGCCCATCAGTTATATGAATGCCCGGCAAAATATTATTGTGATTGCTGTGGATTTCTGGGGCACCAAAAATATTCATGTAATCGCGCGGGGTAATTCGTATGAAATGGAATAAAAAAGATAATACTCGATTGGGTTCCGTCTTAGCTACCAATTCCCATCAAAACAATTCCATTCCTGTTCGGTCAAAACATGGAAATAAAATTTCAAAGGATAAGGATCCAGTCTTTTCAAGGATACTGAGGCGCGAATTAATTGTCCCTACCCGTAAGGATCTAGTTGCTAGGCGACTGCCTGCCGTCCGATGCAAATCGTGCGGTCTCAAGGGACACGGGACGTCATCTTGCTCTGTGGTACGGCACCATAATCGAGGAGTTTGGAGACCAAAGTCTCAGCACAGGCCTGCCGATACGCATTCCTCTGCTCTCTCGCTGTCTGTGCCCGCCTCTGCCCCTGCTCTGCCCACCTCCGCTCCTGCTCCGCCCACCTCCACCGTAGCAATGGCGAACTACCCCCTCAATGTCGTCCCCTACCTGCCGCCGGGGATGACGATCGAGCTTGGCCTGGCAGATCGGAAGGTTCGTGATGATATGGTGGTCAGCGCCATTCCTCCTCTTCGGCATGACTTCTTGGCCATTGCGGAGGCTAATCGATTCATCCCACACCACCAGAAGGCTGACATCCGCAACATTATTGAAGGTTTGCTACACGAGTCTCACTACTTCCCCACAGAAATCTCCGATCGTCCGCTCGGTGTTGGCATCTTTGGTTTTGTGAACTCTGTAGTTTGGGACACAGTTGTAGGCACCACTTTTGAGCTTGATGAGAATGAGGTAGAGGATCACACAGTGATTTCGTTTGTCCCGCACGATCCGGCTCTGAATATGCGCCTCACCACCTTTGGACCAGAAGTTTGGATTCTTTATGTAGGGTTTCCGTACGATTATCAGACTCAACACTACATGCACAAGTCCGTTGATAAGTTTGGTGCCTTGGTCGATTGGAATAACCCTAGGGGGATCGAAGGTTTGTGCTCATTAAGGCTAGAGTCATACATCTGCGTCTGGTTCCAAAGAGCCTGGTTATCCGTCAGTTAGGTGGAGCCCGTCAGAGTTGGACAGTTGCTGTCACCATGCTGCGCAGCAACGACTGGAATGCCCATTTGCCGGAAGTGCCACCAGCTCGAGAGGACCCCCCTCCCAAGAAGGGCATCCCTCATCCTTTGCATGGTGATGGCCTCAACGTTGAACAGATGTATCAACAGCAATTGCACAATTGGCTGGCCCAAAATGCAGTTCCAAATGACAACCCTAATGCAGATGAGGGCAATGTTGTGGTGGATCAGGATAATGACATTGAGATTCATCCTGAGTGGGGTGTTTGGCCTCCTTCACCCCCACAAGAGCAACCAATGCTCTATAATTATCAGGAGTGGCTTGCTGGTGAAGGTCTACAGGTGGATCATGGCATTGTACCACCAAACAACACTCTTGACAGTCCTGCAGCTGCTTGGAATGACTCAATCTCCATGAGTAACAGTACAGACTCTAGTGCCACAATTTCAGATTCTTATGTCTTGGTTCCTCTAACTCTTATGAACCAGTACTGGCCACAGGAAGCTTCCAGCTCTGCTCCACAGGAATTGGTTCCAACTGCTAATGCTCTGCACCTTAATGGACTTGACATATCAGCTTCAAGCTCTGCAACACAGGATTTGGCCCCAGCTGTCACTGCTCTACCTCTTAATAAGCTTGACATATCACTTTCTATTTCTGCTGATGGCCTACATGTTGATATGGCCTCTCATGGGAATTTTATGCCAGCCATGCTGTTAAGGGACTGCATTCCAATGTTCAGACCCAACACTTATCTCACAGCAGCAATTAGGCCTATCATTGCGTCTTTTGGCCCTTGGAATGATCACTTTGGCTTCAAACAGAATTCTGTGACCTTCAACATTACTATAGCTGAAAATGCAGGTTCACTGTCTATTGTTTCTGCCTCCAAAGTCATCAATCAGGCTGGGACTTCCTCTGCTCACATTGAGGAAATCTCTGAAGCATCTCTCTAGGAGCTTAATTCAACTCCTGTGATGGAAGGTGCAATGTCTGAAACTGTCTTATCTGATGCTGTTCTGCCTGCAATATCTCTGAATGGCACTTCTGTGGAGCAGCCCATTGCACCTATCTGTGATGTGTCTGAAACTGCTACCTCTCTGGCGGTTCTGCCTGCACCCTCTTTGCTTGATCCAGTTCAGAACAACCAGGATGATACTGATACAAGGATGGCAGCTCCTGTACCTGTTGCTTCAGTCTGTAACACCTCCCGCAAGGGGAAGTCTGTGGTGCCGGAGTGCTCTGTTTCTTTGCGTAGGAGCACTAGATCTAACAAATATGATGGATTCAAGGTGCCCCCACTTACTGACAGCAAGATCAAGTCGTCCAAGGTCAAGCCGCGACATGTGCCTTCTGCCCTCACCATCAGGGACACTCCAGTTGAGCAGATTCCTCTTGCAACACCAATCCAGGTAATCCAACAGATTGGCACCAACCTTTGTGGGATTCCTGCTGATGAACTCTCTGAAGAGGCTCTCATGGCGACCCAGGAGGAGGAACCTGCTTCTTCCACTTAATATTTCCCCGCCTACCTTAATAATATGCCTCTTTTGGTTTCATGGAATGTCCTATGTTGGAACGTTCGCGGTTTAAATTCAGATGACAAACAGCTGGCCCTTTCGAATGCTATTATCTCTAGTGGATGTGATGTTGTCTGTTTGTAGGAAACAAAGAAGTCATCTTTTGATCTGTCATTTGTTAAATCCTTTTGCCCTCATAGATTTGACCAATTTGCTTATGTGCCCTCTCGTGGCGCTTCGGGCGGTATCGCCACGATCTGGAACAGTTCCATCTTCACAGCAGATGTTTTGTTCTCTGAAGATTTTGCTCTTGTCACTCGTTTTCGTTCCACACAGTCAGCACAATGTTGGACACTAGTCAACGTATACGGGCCTTGTCAAGGGGAACATAGAGTTAACTTCATTACTTGGTTAGGTGCTCTGGATATTCAAACAAATGAAGATTGGCTCTTTGTGGGCGATTTCAACTTTATTCAAGCACCTGAAAATAGAAACAAGCCGGGTGGTTGTATGACTGATATGAATACATTCAACGATTTAATCAGATCACAATGCCTAATTGAACTCCCCATTAAAGGTCGCATGTTTACATGGAGCAACATGCAGCAAGATCCTCTTCTAGAACAACTTGATTGGTTCTTCACAAGTACAAACTGGACTACTTCTTACCCTAAAACCATGGTAAAACCACTAGGTAAACCCGTTTCTGATCATATACCTTGTGTGGTTAATATTGAAACTGCCATCCCTAGATCCAAACTCTTTCGCTTTGAAACATATTGGGTGCAACCCCCTGGTTTTATGGATGTGGTTGCAAATTCTTGGGCTAAAAATGTCACCTCCACAAACCCTGCCACAACTCTTTGCCGTAAACTTAAGACCCTACGCAGAGATCTTAAGCAATGGAGCAAAGGAATTTCTAAACTTTCTGTGGCAATTGAGAAATCTAATAAAGCTCTTTGCGAGATTGATGAACTGGAAAATAAACGTGCCCTAACTGTCCCAGAGAGTAACTTCAGAAAAATCCTCAAAAAGCATATTCTCCGTCTGCTCAGATATCAACAACTCTATTGGAAAAAGAGGTGCACCATACGGTGGGTTAAATTTGGGGATGAGCCATCTAATTTTTTTTCAGGCAATGGCTTCGGAAAGGTACAGAAAGAACAATATTGCATCTTTAACCACTGCTAATGGGACCATTGTTGAAGATCACACAGGGAAAGAGTCAATCATCTTCCAAACTTTTAAAGAAAGAATGGGTTCTTCATCGGACATGACATGAAATATGATGTACGCAGAATCATTAAGAAATGCCAAGGTCTGGATGCTCTCACGATCCCCTTTTCACACGAAGAGATTGATAAGGTGATTAGAGAGATGCCTGCGGATAGAGCACCTGGCCCGGATGGTTTCACAGGAGTGTTTCTCAAGAAATATTGGCCGATAATTAAGGAGGACTTCTACAAGCTCTGCCATCAATTTCACACGGGCAATCTTTCACTTGAGAGCATTAATGAGGGCTTCATCACTCTCATCCCAAAAATCAGTTCCCCCGAGACGATCAATGATTATAGGCCAATCACGCTTTTGAATTGCTATCTTAAGGTCATCACGAAAATTCTGGCCAATCGCTTACAAAAAGTCATACTCAAGATCGTCCGCAATCAATATGGATTTCTAAAGGGAAGAACTATTCAAGATTGTCTCACGTGGGCATACGAATACATATATCAATGCCAACATTCCAAACAGGAAATTATGCTCCTAAAACTAGACTTTGCTAAGGCATTTGACACGATTGAGCATGAGGCCATGATTGATATTATGAAAAATATGGGTTTTAATGAAAAATGGATCAGCTGGATTCGATGCATCTTTCCTCAGGAAAATCATTGGTGCTACTTAATGGAACACCTGGTCGGCAATTCCTCTGCAAATGTGGAGTACGGAAGGGTGACCCCCTCTCTCCTCTCATTTTCGTACTTGCGGCCGATCTCCTTCAAGCAGCCATCAACGATGCTTTTCAGCGGGATCTTATACGTCTACCTTTTCATTCAACAAACCAAAAGGAGTATCCCGGGATCCAATACGCCGATGACACTATTTTGGTTATTCCAGCATGCACGCAACAAGCTCAGATTATCAAGACTATACTAACTGATTATGCCTCCTTAGTTGGGCTAAGAATAAACTTCCACAAGTCTATTCTTATACCAATCAATTGTGGTACAGAAAAAATGATGAGCTTGCCAACATCTTTGGTTGTGTCGTGGGGAAAATGCCATTCACTTATCTTGGGCTGCCCCTTGGCACTACTCGGCCTTCTGTCCAAGAGCTTATGCCTCTCGTATGCTCGCTCGAGAGACGTTTATCTGCCACCCTCAACATGATCTCTTATGGTGGTAAACTATCTCTTCTCAACTCGGTCATTACATCGCTCATTATCTTTGCCATTTGCACTTTGAGACTGCCAACAAAGATCATTGAAATACTGGACAAAATAAGAAGGAAATGCTTGTGGATCAAGAAAACAGACCAAGGCGACAAAATTAACTCCCTTGCTTCTTGGGACATGGTGTGCCGGCCCAAGGCCAGTGGTGGCCTGGGAGTAATAAATTTGCGTGTCCAAGGCGATGCCCTATTGCTCAAATATCTCCACAAGTTTTATAATGGATGGGACACACCATGGGTGCAATTAATCTGGGACACTTACTACACAGACCAAATCCCACATGCTTCCGATCCATGCGGGTCCTTTTGGTGGAGAGATGTGACCAAGTTAATACCAACATATCGAGGTATCTCAAAGGTGAACGTGGGAAATGGTGAAAATGTACTCTTTTGGAAAGATATGTGGAGAGAAGAGATCCTCGCTGAATCAAATCCTCGCGCTCTCTCGTACGTCAAAAACGAGGATCTATCTGTCAAAGAATTCTTGGGCATCACCACTTTACAAGAGGTGTTTCATCTACCACTCTCCACTCAAGCGCATGCAGAACTGAGACAGCTACAATCTAAGGTTATGGAGGTTCAGCTCTCCAATGAGCTTGACCAGTGGACATATATTTGGGACACCAGCCTCTTCACTGCAAAACAATACTATACATTCTACTTCAGAGAAATTCAAGGACACGAAGCTTTCGGATGGATTTGGAAATCTAAGTCAACCATGAAAATCAAAGTCTTCGGGTGACTGTTACTTTCTGACCGTCTCAACACCAGGAATATGCTTAAACGAGGACATTACAATATTGGAGATGTTCACGACTGCATTCTTTGTGGATTACCAATTGAAGAGACGTTGGAACATCTCTTCTTCGAGTGCCACTTCAGGTCTGATTGCTGGTCCCACCTTGGTCTTTCTTGGCTTCCGGGCAACACAAGATTACACAACATATCCAAAGCAAAAGAGGACTGGAATAGGCCACTCTTTAAGGAACTATTTTTGTTGGCCGCCTGGAGTATATGGAAGGAGCGCAATAACAAGCAATTTAGAAGGATCATACCCTCCAAAACATCCTGGTTGGATAGACTTAAGGCTGATTTTTCCCTGCTCATTCATAGGGTTAGGGACGAACACAAACAATACATTCAACTCATCCTTGCGTCCCTGTAAACTAGCTCCTGCATCCCACCCCTAAAGGGGGATGGATTGTAATTACAATGTACAGAACCACTAACTTATATTAATATATACTACAGTGGGAGGTACTCCTGCTGTTTCTAGTAAAAAAAACGTCCGGAGTTTCTCCTGCAGCGGGCCTTGCACCTTGCGGTGCTTCCAGGACGTAATTCGTCTGTGCAGCGATGAGGATAATCCTCAAGTTACGGACCCAGTCCCTGTAGGTTCTACCATCATCTTTCAACTTAGCTTTCTCTAGGAACGCATTAAAATTCAAGGGAACGGTAGCATGGGCCATTGATCTACAACAACATAGATATGCAAAAACTATTAGGACTAAGTTCATGATAAGTTAAAGTTCAACTAATCATATTACTTAAGAACTCCCACTTAAATAGACATCCCTCTAGTCATCTAAATGATCACGTGATCCATATCAACTAAACCATGTCCGATCATCATGTGAGATGGCGTAGTTTTCAATGGTGAACATCTCTATGTTGATCATATCTACTATATGATTCACGTTCGACCTTTCGGTCTCAGTGCTCCGAGGCCATATCTGCATATGCTAGGCTCGTCAAGTTTAACCCGAGTATTCTGCACATGCAAAACTGGCTTGCACCCATTGTATGTGAATGTAGAGCTTATCACACCCGATCATCACGTGGTGTCTCGGCACGACGAACTTTCGCAACGGTGCATACTCAGGGAGAACACTTGTACCATGAGGTTTTGTGAGGGATCATCTTATAATGCTACCGTTGTACTAAGCAAAATAAGATGCATAAAAGACAAACATCACATGCAATCAAAATATGTGACATGATATGGCCATCGTCATCTTGTGCCTTTGATCTCCATCTCCAAAGCACCGTCATGATCTCCATCGTCACCGGCTTGATACCTTGATCTCCATTGTAGCGTCGTTGTTGTCTCGCCAACTATTGCTTCTATGACTATCGCTACCGCATAGTGATAAAGTAAAGCAATTACATGGCGATTGCATTTCATACAATAAAGCGACAACCGTAAGGATAACCACTGGTACGCGTCGGTCCTAAACAAACGGTTTTTAACCCCTTTTCCGAGACGGCATTTGGAACCGTCACCAAGTGAGTGTGGGCGATAGGGGGGTCCTTCCCACACGACCCAGAAACCGTCGGGGATAGGGAGCCTTGATGCATAAAGTTGTCCCTATATAACCGTTTCCGATATCTCGAATATCCCAAACGCTTCATCCTAGCTACTCGTTTGTGCTCGCATTGCCATCGCTGTCGGAGTTTTGTGGTTCTACCTAAAACCAGGCAGATTCCAGGCATGGGAGTTTTCCAGGCAGATTCTAGGCACGGGAGTTTCACGATGCCTGGCACATCACAAACAGTTCATGATTATAAACCGTGTACGATGGGTAGACAATCACACACATTTAGTTTTCGCGCACCGCATGTGATAGTGTCTAACATCGCACACGCTTTGCAAACGGCAACTGTGTGCATGCTTGCACGTGTTTCCTCTCTGTGAACCGTCTCGGATTATGGTTTATATCACAAACGTTTGTGTTTTACCAACCATGTGTGTCGTAATGGCCTGCACAACGTAATTTCGCCTAATTTAATAGCTGCTATTTAAAATTGTACCTAATTTAAACTTGAAAGTAGGCTATAGCTTTATTCATATCCATCAGGTTCAAACAACTGATGCATTATTCGATTCACAGGTACATATGTTTAAGAATTATATAAGCACCAAATAAAGAATGATGTACCAGGGTTCTATACATGTACTATTAAAGATGGTAAAGAAAGAGGCGATAGACATTCCAGTTACTGAACAAGGTGAAGCGGAATGGCCCTATTGTGCTCTCCTGGATGCAGAAGTCATGCAGGACTCTAGTCCAACCCCTTGTGATGGCCGGCCGCCAATCATGTAGTTTGAGAGGTAATCTTGAGTAAACTGCTTCAGGATCCATTGCAAAAGAAAAAAGATTCAGATATTGTCATCTAACACAACTCATTACGGGCAGTAAAAAGAAGGCTACAGGGTTCTTACTTACCATCCTGCAGTTCACTGTTGTCTTGCATAAAGTGTAAACAAATAGTTCGATTGACATCTTTTGACCCATTTTAATAACAATCTTTATCAGTTTCCTCACTTGATGCTGGTTCATGAATATCTCATTGCCCCATACGCAGAAAGGGTCGAAGTGTGGATCTTTGGCAATGATATATGTACCTAAAAGCACCAAGTTAATATTAGAAGCTAAACAACAATTGAAAAATGATGTAGTACAACACTCCATCCATCCCATTATATAAGATTTTATTACATGTATATCTAGACATCATCAGAACATTAAGGTAACACTCTTCCTTGTTGCTATGTAGCCTGGGATTGCATATTTAGTCATTCAGTACAATGCATGTTGCTAAACAACAATTGAAAAACGAAAAGGCATGTTAACTGCAATATCCTTAACAGCAACCAAATATCGTAATTCATAGTGGTATTGTTGAAACTGTTATTGATGAAATTGAACTGCACGGCAAATAGTTGCACATATAGAGCATCACATTGTGTAGAACTGAAATAAACAAGTCATAAGGACATCTCTAGGCGATCCTTAAAAAGTTAAAGGACTAAAACCCTTAGTGGATATATATATATATATATATATATATATATATATATATATACTCCAGCAATTTTTGGCCTTTTCTAGTCGATCCCCTAAACTTAAGGTTGTAAACTTCAATTTGATCAAGTTCAAAGCAGGTTCAACTGAAAGTAGCATGCATTCAAACATAAACATAGATAGTTTTGCATAACCGAACATAAAACATAAATTTAAACTAAGCTAAACTACTTTCGGTCGAAGTAGAGGTCAAGCCAATCCTTCCTCGTCATGTACGGTGTGCCGCGAGCCTGGTCCGGGCGAGTACCGTTGTCGGGGTCATTGGGGAAGGCACTCCTCCACTCATCGACGTAGATCTCCTCGTCCTCGGGGCCCACCTCAATGCCCTCCACGCCTCCATCGCCGCCGCCTTCGACCTCGTCATTAGAGGAGAGCGCGATAACCTCGCCGCCCTCCGTGCCGCCGTCCTTGCCGCCTTCGACCTCGTCATCGGAGGAGAGCGCGATAACCTCGCCGCGCTCCGCGCCGGCAAAGATCGCTCGCTCCGCCTCCACGAGCTCCGGGTGCTGCCGGCGGAGCTCTTGCATGTAGGCCTCATCGGCGGCATCGGCCTCGAGGCGCTCCCACGCCTCGCGGTCCTCCCGCGCCATAGACAAGCTCACCACCCCTGGCTCCGGCGGAACAAGGTGGACCGGACGTGTGCCGAAGGGGAAATTGAGCCTAGCCGCCGCGCCCTGGTGGTGGACTTGCCAGCGGTCGTACTCCATGGCTGCGAGCTCGGTCGTGTGGAAGCTACCGAGCCACCGGCGGGTGTGGGTCTCTCGATCTGTAATCTCAGTGACCCACGTCCCCCACCGCCGCTGCCGGACCCCGAGGTAGGACTTCGTCGGCTGCCGGGTCTGAGGGAGGTCGGGGAAGTCCTCGAACCGGCGTAGGGGCGCGTGGCGGGCGGATCGGGGGACCGACGATGGTGGATCGGTCCCGCGGAGGACGACGGGGACACCTCGGCGGCCACCTCGCCGGCGTCGGGCGAAAAGGCCACGATAAACCTCTTTTTGGCCATTGGCTCCTCGAGCTCCCCGGTATACATGTAGAGGTTGAGGATGGAGGCGCCAGCGATGGCGGCGACCTACCAATGGTTTCGAGGGTTGTGTGTGTCTGTGTGAGCGAAGGTTTTGGGGTGTGTGTGGAGGGGGGTCAAGGTTGTGTTTGAGAAATACTGCGGCAACTGAAAATTTTACTAGGCTGGAGTAACAAGGCAGGGCTACTAAAAATTTGGATCAAGGGCGAGCAGATATTTTTGAGATTCCGAGGGATGTAGAGGCGGGAGTAAAATGCCGGGGCTACTGAAAATTTGAATCAAGGGACTGAAGCAGAGCGGGAGTAACAGACATCGCACACAGTCCGCACATACTAATCGTGTGCTATCAAACATTAAAACCTTCCAGGCGGTAGATATTTTTGAGATTGCAAGGGATGCAGAGGTGGGAGTTTTTGGGGAGTGAGCTAGTGTGTTTGACACGCCGGCTGTGGACTGTAGCCGACGCACCTTCTCGCGTAAGCCATAGGCGTACTATACACCGACGGTGCTCCAAGATATTTTGTACTACATCTCACACGGTTGGTGATAATAAACTGTGTGGGATCTACTTGATTTGAATTACAAAATGGGGTCACAGCTGCAATGGACGCTGTTTGAATTGCTAGACCTTTATCTGCAGTGAACATGCAACTATATGTGTGTCGTAAAAGAATTGGAATTATTCAGGGTTCGTTTGGACATTTTATACATTAAACTGGTTTTCTAGCCATTTCACGTGCACAATTCAAAATTAAACTACATGCACATGCTCCGGTGCATACAAATTGGTTGAAAAATCAAATATGTGTCCTTCAGTGCATGCTTAGGTCCCATGCAAGAAATGGGAATGAATTTTTCGGGGTTCGTTTGGCCTTTTTATACATTAACTGGGTTTTCTAGGCATTTTATGTGCATAATTCAAATTTGAACTACAAGCACATGCTCCAATGCACCAAAGTTGGTTGAAAAATCACATGTGTGTCCTTGGGTGAATTTCTAGGTCCCATGCAAGAGATGGGAATGAATTTCAAACACCAGGGCACTGTTGATTGCCGGCAAAACGTTGAGATACCTGGTTTTTAAATTCTAGTAAATCCAAAACTCGTCTGAAATTCATGAAACTTGGCATGCTATCATGGAGCGGCATCAACATGTCGTGGTGAATTTTTTTGCCATTTGGGGCAGGTTTGGGTATAAGCTTCTCACAAACCAGAGCTTCTCACAACAAGCATGATGGTTTCGATAGGGAACGTACCACCTTTGGGGACGGGACGATATCCGTTGCCTCTTATTGCTTTAAAAAAATTATCTAATGTCAACATAGAACAATAGGAGTGTTGTGTTTAATATTGGAATTTTTCGGGGTTCGTTTGGCCTTTTTATACATTAACTGGGTTTTCTAGGCATTTTATGTGCATAATTCAAATTTGAACCGCAAGCACATGCTCCTATGCACTAAAGTTGGTTCAAAAATCACATGTGTGTCCTTGGGTGAATTTCTAGGTCCCATGCAAGAGATGGGAATGAAATTCAAACACCAGGGCACTGTTGATTGCCCGGCAAAACATTGAGATGCCTGGTTTTTAAATTCTAGTAAATCTGAAACTCGTCTGAAATTCATGAAACTTGGCATGCTATCATGGAGCGGCATCAACATGTTGTGGTAAAAAAATTGTCCCATTTGGGGCAGGTTAGGGTATAAGCTTCTCACAAACCAGAGCTTCTCATAACAAGTAGGATGGTTTCGATAGGGAATGTCCCACCTTTGGGGATGAAACGATATCCATTGCCTCTTATTGCTTTCAAATTTTTTCTCGTGTCAACATAGAACAACAGGAGTGTTGTGTCAATTTTTGAGATTTTTCGGGGTTCGTTTGGACATTTTTATGCATTAACTGAGTTTTGAATGCATTTATGTGCATAATTCAAATTTGAACTACATGCACATGCTCTAGTGCATATAAATTGGTTGAAAAATCAAATTTGTGTCCTTGGGTGCATGCTTAGATCCCATGCAAGAAATGGGAATGAATTTCAAACACCAGGGCACCGTTGATTGCCGGCAAAACATTGAGATGCCTGGTTTTTAAATTCTAGTAATCCAAAACTTGTTTGTAATTCATGAAACTTGGCATGCTATCATTGAGCGGCATAAGCATGCCGCGGTAAAAAATTTGTCCCATTTGGGGCAGGTTTGGGTATATGCTTCTCACAAACCAGAGCTTCTCACAACAAGCCCGATGGTTTTGGTACGGAACGTACGTTCCACCTTTGGGGACGAAACGATATCCATTGCCTCTTATTGCTTTCAATAATTTTCTCGTGTCAACATAGAACAACAGGAGTGTTGTGTCAATTTTTGGAATTTTTCGGGGTTCGTTTGGCCTTTTTTATACATTAACTGGGTTTTCTAGGCATTTTATGTGCATAATTCAAATTTGAACTACAAGCACATGCTCCAATGCACCAAAGTTGGTTGAAAAAGCACATGTGTGTCCTTGGGTGAATTTCTAGGTCTCATGCAAGAGATGGGAATGAAATTCAAACACCAGGGCATTGTTGATTGCCGGCAAAACGTTGAGATGCCTGGTTTTTAAATTCTAGTAAATCCAAAACTCGTCTGAAATTCATGAAACTTGGCATGCTATCATGGAGCAGCATCAATATGCCGTGGTAAAAAATTTGTCCCATTTGGGGCAGGTTCGGGTATAAAATTCTCACAAACCAGAGCTTCTCACAACAAGCATGATGGTTTCGATAGGGAACGTCCCACCTTTGGGGACGAAACGATATCCATTGCCTCTTATTGCTTTCAAAAATTTCTAGTGTCAACATAGAACAACAGGAGTGTTGTGTCAATTTTTGTGATTTTTCGGGGTTCGTTTGGACATTTTTATGCATTAACTGGTTTTCTAGGCATTTTATGTGCATAATTCAAATTTGAACTACAAGCACATGCTCCAATGCACTAAAGTTGGTTGAAAAATCTAATATGTGTCATTGGGTGAATTTCTAGGTCCCATGCAAGAGATGAGAATGAAATTCAAACACCAGGGCACTGTTGATTGCCGGCAAAACGTTGAGATGCCTGGTTTTTAAATTCTAGTAAATCCAAAACTCGTCTGAAATTCATGAAACTTGGCATGCTATCATGGAGCGGCATCAACATGCCGTGGTAAAAAAATTGTCCCATTCGGGGCAGGTTCGGGTATATGCTTCTCACAAACCAGAGCTTCTCACAACAAGCATGATGGTTTCGGTAGGGAACGTCCCACCTTTGGGGACGAAACGATATCCATTGCCTCTTATTGCTTTCAAAAAATTTCTCGTGTCAAGATAGAACAAAAGGAGGGTTGTGTCAATTTTTGGGATTTTTCGGGGTTCGTTTGGACATTTTTATGCATTAACTGAGTTTTCAATGCATTTATGTGCATAATTCAAATTTGAACTACATGCACATGCTCCAGTGCATATAAATTGGTTGAAAAATCAAATCTGTGTCCTTGGGTGCATGCTTAGGTCCCATGCAAGAAATGGGAATGAATTTCAAACACCAGGGCACCGTTGATTGCCGGCAAAACATTGAGATGCCTGGTTTTTAAATTCTAGTAAATCCAAAACTCGTCTGAAATTCATGAAACTTGGCATGCTATCATGGAATGGCACCCGACATGCTGTGGCATTTTTCGTGTCCATTTTGAGAGAAGGCGCACTCGAATAATGACAGCCAACAAAGGCATTTTGAAAAAATAGCTGCTACTTTAATATCTCAAACGTTTGTAGTATTCAAACCGTGTGCGTTCTGTTAACCATTCATGTGATGCCACGTGTCTTGGTTTTAATGGCTGTAGGAGGTGCCGTGCGGACAACTGCTTTACCTTGACTGAACGGGAGGCATGCAAGCGCAGTCCGGTGCACAGGCTGACCGACAGGCGTGCAAGCTATCCTCCAATGCGCAGGCTCATCGGGAAGCGTGCGAGCTGTACGCTGCGCAGGCTCACTGGGAAGTGAGCCCTTTGACTTCCATGGCCGCCCGCCTTCCTCTCCATTAATGGCGCCCGAGCTTCTGTTTAATACGGGCGACCTTACTGTTCGCCTCCCATTCCCGTCCCTCCCGCAGACCTCCACCAACGCCATGGCGCAGAGCGATCATCTGCCACTAGTCTTCAAGTTTGGTGAAGTCGACTCCGAGCCGGAGGAGATAGAAAATAAGGAGGAATGGGGCCTCATGGACATGGCCCAGAACGAGCTGGCCGCGGTGGTTGCTGCCCCCGCTCCCGTCCCAGCTCCCATCCCCGCGCCCGCGCCAACGACCATCCCTGTAGCATTGACGGGCTGGTCGCCGAGCACTATCGCAGAGCTAGAAGCCGCAGGCGTCAGTGAGGTCCCCGCGGACCCGCGCGAGCTCGTGTACATGCCAGTGCCAGCGCCCGTGTCCGTGCGTGCCCCTCCACCCACCGTGGCGCCGGCCCCCGTGCGTTTGGCTGCACCCGCCGCACCTGTGCCCGTGCCCGTGCGCGCGCCCCCTCAGTGGCATGGGACGCTGCCGTCGACCGCTACCTCTCAGCGGTGCCAGTTGCCGTCCTCCCGCGTCCCGCCCGTCGATCGCGCGACGACATGATGCTTGATTTACAAGTGAAGAACATTTTGTGCTGCCTTGAAGACTTCAACAACAGCGTCCCGGAGGACGACAACGACGGCGTGGCACGCCACCTCTGCCATCGCCGGAAATATTTTTTTGGGGTTTAATATTGTATCTCGAATTCTCGATCATATGAATATAAATTTGCAGTGTGACTGAATGAAAGATATGGTTTGAAGGAACTTGCGTTTTTCTTTCTTAATGTACAGACTTATCAAACAATATTCTTTTGAAAAGAAACGTCAATGGTTTTTAAATATAAAACACTCATCACAAACGTTTTAGTTAGAACACCCGGATGCAAACCGGCAACTTCCCCAGGAAGCCAAGGGAAAATGTGCCGAGCAGGATTTCTGCATCCCTTCAACGCAAAAAGTTGTTTTGCATGCCCCGTGTGCAACCATGTACAAACAATTGGGTAAGATTTGCATATATGTCATTTTTGGTATGTTGCCATTTGTCAAACTGGAAAGATTGACATTTTTTATCTAGTAACATTGCCATTTGTCAACCTTGTAACACTACGATTTGTCAAAATATGTAGCTAAAAATCACTAGCATTATCTAATTTTTGCAACTAAAATCACTAGCATTGTTCATATGGACACCACTAGCAGGCGTGAGTTGATGGACGCATATGCAAATGTACCATTGATTACATACAACAAGTCATCAGCCCACAACGACAACGAGGATACACGTTGGATTATAGATCATTTCCAACAAAACATTCTAGTAAAGTTTTTCTCACACAACAAATAACAAAGAGATGAAATGAACTTCAGCTCAACCACTCGTCGGTGTTGGAAACGCTTGCTTTGAACCAGAAGTGATTCTTTGGGAAGGGCCAGCTACTGTCAATCTCGAGACCAATGCATGACTGATCATCCAGGCTGAAGCGGCCTATGTCAGGACCCATATTGGGACGGTAGGGAAGCATAGCAATGTCCGAGGTATAGATACAGTTGCTTCTCATAAATGGTAGTAACGTTGTGTCAACAGCAGCTGGATCGCCTTCCACCATCATTGGATAGTTTTGTCCAAGGAAGAGCGAGTTTCCTCCAAGACTTTCAATACTGAACCAGGGAGAAGGTGTTGGCGCTAGTACACTAGTATCCATCCCGAATACCCTGCAACGGATGTTGGAATAGGTCCGGAGAGTGCGACCATGCGAGACAACACCTGCTTCCTTAGTAACATCAGCAGTGCCCTGTATACAGACAAGAAGAGGTGATCCATCGGAATAAGTTGCCAGGCGCCACTGAGTATATGGGTCCTGCTCGTCCTCATGCTCGTGATCATCAGCATCGTCATCTCCCCCTTGGTTATAAAATTTTCAAGTATAGGTGGTGGAATGTTCACAGGACCTTGGAAACACAAGAAGGTTAATTAGTAAAGGGAAACTAGCTAACCCGCATGCATGTGGATGAAACAATTATAATTATGGTGGAAGACAAACGTACCGAAAGCATCAGGATTCCATGCAAAAACAGTGCCACGAGTGGTGGCAGCAAACACAAGACCCTCGTATTGAATTGCATCACAGTACTCATCCGTGTACAGAAATTGATTTTTGAGCAATATCCATCGAGGCGTGGAAGTAAGGAGGCAACAAGCTTGTCGAAGATAGCAACAACTTCATAGTTCGTGTAATCCCAAGAGCGGTTGGGAACTCGACAAATTGCTATCTTCCGTAGACGACAGTCACCATGATCGTATTTGAACTCACGTAGAATACCGGTGTACTCAACCTCTGGGCAGTCGTCTGAGATTTTTGGAAGTGGAACCCGGTGACGAGTGTACACATTCACAAGTTCCCACTCGCAGTTGTACCCAATATAAACAACCCAATCTCCATTTGCGCCTGCCCAAGCCTTGCCCTCAAGCGATGGCATCTTAACATCATACGTATCATTATCAAGCGGCATCAACTTGCACAAGGCGAGGCTTCCCTCGTCCCCGCGCCAGTCAGCAGGGTCACGGCGAAGAAGATAGGGGAGATCAAACCGCTCCTGGACCCTTGGGTTCCTTGTAATGATGTTATTAGTTGAGTCGAGAATGGTCTTGAACGAACCTGCCATGCTAGATGAGGTGATGACGTCGCACCGATCAATGAGTTCCTCCACCACATCATCTTTCAGATCGGGGCAAGAATAACGGGGTCGTTTCCGGCCTGTTCCCTCCATGGAGAAGATGATCGAACAATGGCAGAAGGAAGGGTGAAGGCAAATGGAGGGAGGAAGAGCATGCGACAGGAGTTCCAAATCGAGAGGGAAAGGCGAAGAGGCGATGGACGGTTGCCACGGTACACGAAGAGGCGCCTTGGGAGCGAACGGTTGCCACAGAGGTCACACACTGACGACAAGGGCCGAGTGAACCGCATGCGTATATCGCACACACCTGATCTGGCTGACCGTTTATTTTGTGTTGTCTAATCACAAATAGTTCATCCGAGTGAACCGCATGCCGTATATCGCACACACCTTCATCTGGCTGCCCGTTTCTTTTGTGTTGCCTAATCACAAACAGTTCGTCCAAGTGAACCATATGCTGTGTATCGCACATGCCTTCATCTGGCTGCCCGTTTCTTTTGTTCCTCCTCATCGCAAACAGTTAATTCAACTGAACCGTATGCCCTTCATCGCACACGCAACTAAAACCTGAACCGTGTTTGATGCATCCGTCATCGCAAGCGTTTTATACATTCCTGACGGTTTTCATACACCATCGTTTGCGATTATTGCATCGCACATAGTTTCTCGAAGGGTCTCTGATCGTAGTGTCGCGTTAGCAGCATCCTGCAGTAGTGAACTTTTACAAAACATGATCATCTCATACAATAAATTATATCACATCATGTCTTGACCATATCACATCACAGCATGCCCTGCAAAAACAAGTTAGACGTCCTCTACTTTGTTGTTGCAAGTTTTACGTGTCTGCTATGGGCTTCTAGCAAGAACCGTTCTTACCTACGCATCAAAACCACAACGATTTTTCGTCAAGTGTGATGTTTTAACCTTCAACAAGGACCGGCCGTAGTCAAATTCGATTCAACAGACACCCGCCAGCCACCTGTGTGCCAAAGCACGTCGGTAGAACCTGTCTCATGAACATGGTCATGTAATGTTGGTCCGGGCTGCTTAATCCAACAATACCGCCGAATCAAAATAAGACGTTGGTGGTAAGCAGTATGACTATTATCGCCCACAACTTTTTGTGCTCTACTCGTGCATATCATCTACGCATAGACCTGGCTCGGATGCCACTGTTGAGGAACGTAGCATGCAATTTCAAAAAGTTCCTACGCTCACGCAAGATCTATCTAGGAGATGCATAGCAACGAGAGGGGGAGAATGTGTCCACGCATCCTCGTAGACCAAAAGCGGAAGCGTTTGACAACGCGGTTGATGTAGTCGAACTTCTTCTCATTCTGACCGATCAAGCACTGAACGTACGACACCTCCGAGTTCTACACATGTTCAGCTCGATGATGTCCCTCGAACTCTTGATCCAGCAAAGTGTCGAGGGAGAGTTCCGTCAGCACGACGGCGTGGGGACGGTGATGGTGAAGTGATCCGCGCAGGGCTTTGCCTAAGCACTACGTGAATATGACCGGAGGCGTAAACTGTGGAGGGGGGCGCCGCACATGGCTAACAATGTTTGTTGTGTGTTCTAGCGGAGCCCCCCCTCATATATATATATAGGTTGGAGGGGAGGAGAGGCAGCCAAGGGGGCGCCCCAAGTAGGAGGAATCGTACTTGGGCACCTCCAAATTCGACCTCCCCCCTTTCCTATTCCTATTTGGAGTAGGAAGGGAAGAGGGGGAAGGGGGAATCTTATTCGCTTTTTTCTTCTCCAATTTGGCTAGCCCATATGGGGGGGGGCGCACCAGCCCCTTTGTGGCTGGTTTGTTTCACCTCTTGGCCCATAAGGCCCATATAGTTTGCCGGGGGTAGCCCGGAACCCCTTCCGGTGACCCGATACGTACCCGGTAACCCCAGAACACTTCCGGTGTCCGAATACTATCGTCCTATATATATGAATCTTTACCTCTCGACCATTTCGAGACTCCTCGTCATGTTCGTGATCTCATCCGGGACTCCGAACATCCAAATCACATAACTCATATAATACAAATCGTCATCGAACGTTAAGCGTGCGGACCCTACGGGTTCGAGAACTATGTAGACATGACCGATACACCTCTCCGGTCAATAACGAATAGCAGAACCTGGATGCTCATATTGGCTCCCACATATTCTATGAAGATCTTTATCGGTCGAACCGTTATGACAACATACGCTATTCCCTTTGTCATCGGTATGTTACTTGCCCGAGATTCGATCGTCGGTATCTTCACACCTAGTTCAATCTCATTACGGGCAAGTTTCTTTACTCGCTCCATAATACATCATCCCGCAACTAACTCATTAGTTAAATTGCTTGCCAGGCTTATTATGATGTGCATTACCGAGAGGGCCTAGAGATACCTCTTCGATACTCGGAGTGACAAATCCTAATCTCGATCTATGTCAACCCAACAAATACCTTCGGAGATACATGTAGAGCACCTTTATAATCACCTAGCTACGTTGTGACGTTTGATAGCACTCAAGGTACTCCTCCGGGAGTTGCATAATCTCATAGTCAAAGGAATATGTATAAGTCATGAAGAAAGCAATAGCAATAAAACTTAACGATCATTATGCTAAGCTAACGGATGGGTCTTGTCCATCACATCATTCTCCTAATGATGTGATCCCGTTCATCAAATGACAACACATGTCTATGGTTAGGAAACTTAACCATCTTTGATTAACGAGCTAGTCTAGTAGAGGCTTACTAGGGACACTGTGTTCTATCTATGTATCCACACATGTATCAAGTTTCCGGTTAATACAATTCTAGCATGAATAATAAATATTTATCATGATATAAGGAAATACACCATCTCATCTCAAACCCTAATTCATCTCTTGTATTCAATCTTGTTACCGGAACTATAGATTGGTGCTAGGGGGTGACTAGTAGTGTTGATTACATCTTGTAGTTGATTACTATATGGTTTATTTGGTGGAAGATTATATGTTTAGATCCATGATGCTATTTAATACTCCTCTGATCATGAGCATGTTTATTATTTGTGAGTAGTTACTTTCGTTCTTGAGGTCACGGGATAAATCATGTTGCAAGTAATCATGTAAATTTGATATGTGTTCGATATTTTGATGGTATGTATGTTGTGATTCCCTTAATGGTGTCATGTGAACGTCGACTACATGAAACTTCACTATATTTGGGCCTAAGGAATGCATTGTGGAGTAATAAATAGATGGTGGGTTGCGAGAGTGACAGAAGCTTAAACCCCAGTTTATGCGCTATTTCGTAAGGGACCGATTAGACCCAAAAGTTTAATGCTATGGTTAGAATTTATTCTTAATACTTTTCTCGTAGTTGCGTATGCTTGCGGGAGGGTTAATCATAAGTAGGAGGTTTGTTCAAGTAAGAACAACACCTAAGCACCGGTCCACCCACATATCAAATTATCAAAGTAGCGAACACGAATCAAACCTACATGATGAAAGTGTCTAGATGAAATTCCCGTGTACCCTCAAGAACACTTTGCTTATCATTAGAGACCATTTTGGCCTGTCCTTTGCCTCAAAAGGATTGGGCTACCTTGCTGCATACTTGTTACTATTATCATTACTTGCTCGTTACAAATTATCTTGCTATCAAACTACTCTGCTACTTACAATTTCAGCACTTGCAGACATTACCTTACTGAAAACTACTTGTCATTTCCTTCTTCTCCTCGTTGTGTTGACACTCTTACTTATCGAAAAGAGCTAAAATTGATACCCTATACTTGTGGGTCATCAGCCACCAAATTGCTTGATAATATTATGGCAAATTATTCACAATGGCATATCGAAAGAGCTTCAACTATTAAAAAGGTTAATTCGGTTGAGGAAATTTCTTCTTTGAGTGAAAAAGTTGATGCTCTTATGAAATTGGTTGCTAATAAAAGTGCTCGTATTGATTTTAGTGGTGTGCCATTATCTACTTTGGTTGAGCAAAATAGTGATGCCATATTTGTGAATTTTATCTCGCGAAACAATTTCAGTAACAAAGCTTATAGAGGTAATTTTAATCCTAGGCCTTTTCCTAGTAATTCCTCTAATAATTATGGTAATTCCTATGGTAATCCTTCTTACAATAGTAATAGGAACGCCTCTGATCTTGGGAATAATATTAAAGAATTCATTAACACTCAAAAGGTTTTCAATGCTACAATGGAAGAAAAGTTGAATAAGGTTGATGATTTGTCTAGAAGTGTTGATAGAATTTCTCATGATGTAGGAAATCTCAAGATGAGAATTTTTGTGCCTAAGGTTTAAGAATCAATTAAAGCTCTTTATATTTATATGGATGAAAGTAAGAAAAGAACCGCTATGCTTAGAGCTAGAAGAGAATTTTTAGAAAAAGAGTTTTCTAGTGATTGCTTTCATAAAAGTGATGAAGATCTTAAAATGATTAGTGTTTATTCTATTGATTCTTTGTTTAGTAAAATTAAGATTGATGAAAAAGGGACTGGAGAAGTGTCAACTTTAGCTATAAGGCGTCCCGATAATTCGGAGGGTGAAAATCTTGTTGAGAAAATTGATAAAAGTGGGTTTGAAGAGATCAAAACTTTAACTAGTGATGTGCCCACTCTTTTGGATTACATAGACTTTAATTATGATAGTTGCTCTTTGATTGATTTTATTTCTCTGTTGCAATCCATGATAAATTCACCCCATGCTTATGAACAAAATAAAGCTTTTACTTAACATATTGTTGATGCTATGATGAAAGCTTTGGAGAAAAGTTGGGATTAGAAGTCTCAATTCCTAGAAAATTACATGATGAGTGGGAACCTACTATCAAAGTCAAGTTAAAAATTATGGGTGTTTTGCTTTATGTGACTTGAGTGCTAGTGTTTCTACAATTCCAAAATCTCTTTGTGATGTGCTTGGTCTCACCGATATCAAAGAATGTTCTTTAAATTTGCACTTGGCGGATTCTACTATTAAAAAGCCTATGGGAAGAATTAATGATGTTCTTATTCTTGCAAATAGGAATTATGAGCCCATAGATTTTGTTGTTCTTGATATTGATTGTAATTCGTCTTGTCCAATTATTCTTGGTAGACCGTTTTTACGTACTATCGGTGCCGTGATTGATATGAAAGAAGGCAATATTAAATTTCAATTTCCACTAAGGAAGGGTATGGAACACTTCCCTAGAACAAGAATATGAATCAATCAAGAGGGCATCTTATGGATCTGGAAACAAAGATGACAATACTTAGATCCGTGCTTTATGCCGAGCTAGGGACGTAAAACGATAGCGCTTGTTGGGAGGCAACCCAATGAATAAAATTTATTTTTGTCTTTTGATTTCTGTTCTTGAGTGTTTGCACAATTATGCTAATGTTATGATTGTGTTTTTTGTGTTTTAGTTAGTGTTTGTGCCAAGCAAAGCCTTTAGGATTATATTGGGTGATAGTTGATTTGATCTTGCTGAAAAACAGAAACTTTGCACGCTGGTCACAAAATTATTAAAAATCATGGAAGTGTGATAAAATACCAATTCTTCTTGTAGAAGATTAATATAAAAATTTGTCACGTGGTCCTAATTTTTTGGAATGTTTGGAGCTACAGAAGTATTCAAAATATCCAGATTGCTACAGACTGTTCTGTTTTTGACAGATTCTGTTTTCTTTGCGTTGTGTGCTTGTTTTGATGATTCTATGGTTTTCTTTGAAGAGTTTTTGCCATAGAAAACTTGGAATACAGTAGATATAATGCAAAAATAAAATATGAATGGCTTTACTACAGTACTTATAGTAATGATTTTCTTTCTTATACTAACGGATCTCACGAAGGTTTTGTTGAGTTTTGTGTGATTGAAGTTTTCATGTTTTGGGTGATGTTACGATGGATGAAGGAATAAGGAGTAAGAAGAGCCTAAGCTTGGGGATGCCCATGGCATCCCAAGCTATTTCCAAAGAGAAGCAAGCAACTAAGCTTGGGGATGCCCCGAGTGGCATCCCCTCCTTCTTCTAACGACCATCGGTATTTTACTCAGAACTATATTTTTATTCATCACATACTATGAGTTTTGCTTGGAGCGTCTTATATGATATGAGTCTTTGGTTGTTTTGCCTTTTGTTTTAAGTCATGAATCCTTGCTGGACACACCTATTTCAGAGAGCCAAAATTATGCCATGACTTGTTAGAATTGCTCTCTATGCTTCACTTAAATCTTTATGAGCTATGGAATTGCTCTAGTGCTTCACTTATATCTCTTTGAGCACGGTGTGCTTTAGTATTTTTGAAGAAATGCTCTCATGCTTCACTTAGATTTATTTGAGAGTTAGTAATTTTTTTAATAAATTCTCTCTTGCTTCACTTGAATTAATTTGAGAGAAAGAAATATCATCCTCATGATCTTTACTTATATTTGTTTGAGCTTATCAAAAGCAACACGTGAAAATTAGTCCCAAAGTGATAGATATCCAAGAAGGATATAATAAAAACTTTCATGAAGATCATTGGACAAAATAAACTTGATTCCTTGTAATAGTTTTGAGATATGATGATGTGATATGTGGGTTATGTTGATGAGTAATTGTGCTTTAGTAAGAATATTGGTGTTATGGTTTGTGATTCCCTATGCAAGCACGAAAGTCAATAGTTATGCAATGAAATTACATCCTACTCATGGTGCATTATTCGGTGTTAATTATGCTTAATGCTTGCTTATGAGATTTTTCATTTCTTGGTTGGTCGCTTCTCAATCTTTTGCTAGCCTTCATTTTGCACTAAGTATGATCTCTACTTGTGCATCCAAAATCCTTTAAACCAGTTTCGCCACATGAGTCCACTATACCTACCTATATGCGGTATTATTTTGCCGTTCTAAGCAAATTTGTATGTGCCATCTCTAATTTTCAAAATAAATTTCTCTTTTGTGTGCACGTACCGCTCACGAGGCGGTGAGGGGTGGCCGATATTTTCCATGCTAGGTGTGTTATTCTCACGATGAGTGTTTATTCACTTGTCATTGCACGAGAGTAAGGCAAAGGTATTGGGGATGCCCAGTCCCGAAATGAAAATGAATTTACTTTAGGTTGTCAAATAATAAATTCCTTGGAAAGTGTTGGTATGGAAGGCACCCGTGGATACGGCTAACCATGGAAAGTGAAAGCATGGTGGAAAAAGGAATAAACTTTATTTTCTGATTGGGAACCGCCTATGGTATATCTAGCATGGAAAGTGTTGGGAACTCTAAGTCATTTTTGTTGGTGGGAAAGGTATGCCTCTCAAAATGTTTTATCTCTATCTTTTTCGCTTTGAGCTCTGGCACCTCCACAAATCCCTACTTCCCTCTGCGAAGGGCCTTTCTTTTACTTTATGCAATTTTTATTTTTATTTGAGTCTCCATTTCTCTTATAAAGCACCAACTAAGGGGCACTATGATCGTACTTGAGCATTGGGTGTAGCTAATATACGAGTGTGTTTCATGAATGGATCAATGATTGAGCATAATGGGCTAGGGATAACTTATTTTAGCGTTGATATTTTGAAAGACATGGTTTCTTGTTGATATGCTTGAGTATTGAATTATCATGTCAAAACTAGACTATTGCTTTGAACCATATAAAAGTCCAAATGTCCATGCTATAAAGAAAAGAAAATATGATGAATATGTTAGGCCACATTCCACATCAAAAATTCTGTTTTTATCATTTACCTACTCGAGGACGAGCAGAAATTAAGCTTGGGGATGCTGATACGTCTCCAACATATCTATAATTTTTTGATTGTTCCATGCTGTTATATTATCATTCTTGGATGTTTTACAATCATTTTATAGTCATTTTATATCATTTTTTGGTACTAATCTATTGACATAGTGCCCAGTGCCAGTTGCTGTTTTCTGCATGTTTTTTACATCGCAGGAAATCAATACCAAACGGAGTCCAAACGCAGCAAACATTTTGTGGATTTTTTTGGACCAGAAGACATCCAGTGGGCCAAAGTAGTACCAAAGAGGGGGCCCGTGGTGAGCACAAGAAACCAGGGCGCGCCTAGAGGCCCAGGCGCGCCCTGGTGGGTTGTGCCCACCACGGTGGCCTACCGCACCGCCTCTTTGCTCTATAAATACCCCAATATTCCAGAAACCCTAGGGAGTCGATGAAAATCAATTCCAGCCACCGCAAGTTCCAGAAACACTAGATCCAATCTAGACACCATCACGGAGGGGTTCATCATGTCCATTGGTGCCTCTCTGATGATGCGTGAGTAGTTCTTTGTAGACCTAAGGGTCCGTAGTTAGTACCTAGATGGCTTCCTCTCTCTTTTGATTCTCAATACAATGGTCTCTTGGAGATCCATATGATGTAACTCTTTTTGCGGTGTGTTTGTTGGGATCCGATGAACTTTGAGTTAATGATCGGATCTATCTTTTTATCCATGAAAGTTATTTGAGTCTTGTTTGATCTCTTATATGCATGATTGCTTATAGCATCACATTTATTCTCCTATATTCGGGTTTTGTTTGGCCAACTTGATCTATTTATCTTGCAATGGGAAGAGGTGCTTTGTAACGGGTTCGATCTTATGGTGCTTTGTAACATCCCAAAATTCTAAATTTTGGAATGTTATATTAAATAAATATTTATGCTTGTTTGTTTGATTGTTGTGTGACTGATTGTGTGAAATTGAGTGAAATTTGAAACTTTTCTGAAAGTTGAATGAGAGGGAATGAAATGACTTTCCCAAACTTTCACGTTGCATTTATGATCTCCATGAATTCAAATTCTTTTCATCACAAAAACCCTAGAGTGAAGATGATATGACTTCTTCCATTTAAATAAATGAAAAAAGGTTTTGAAAAGATTTGAATTCCATTTGGAAATATTTCAAATTCGGAAACTTTATGCAACTCAATGATTTTCACGAGAGAAGATAAAATGACTTCTTCAATTATATGAAATATGAGTTGGAAGTTACAAAGAATCAAATTGAAAGTCATTTGGAAGTATTTTGAAACTCCCTTTAAATTTGGAATTATTTGGATTTTATTCAAATTATTTTTCTCCTAAAAATAAATAAATGGAAACCAGGGTAAAATGATTACCTTCAATGTAAATTTAGGAGAAAATAAATTTGAAATCATTTTGGTATTTTAAAAATGATTTTTATTGAGTTTTACTGCAATAGCAGTGTTGTTTGAATTTTGTTTGAACTTGATAAATAGTTCATGCTGTAGGAATTATATTTCTGAAAATTTTGATATATTATATGCCTATATAAAAATGTGTTTTTATTTGTTTTGTTTCTTTTGTCGTTGTTTTTTTATAAAAAAAAAACAAAGCTGCGTCCACCAGGCAGGCCAACCGGCCCACCCAGCAGGCCAGGCGAGACCATAGCCCGAACAGCGCCAGCCGGCTCACCTCCACACCTCTCGCGCCCGAAGGCGTTTCTCCTCGGTCGCCCGACCCCTCGCTCGCCTCCCGCTGCCGCTGACGCATGGACCCCACTGCCCGATCGCCCCGCCCGCTGTTTCTTCCTCCTCCTGCAAGCCACGCAGTGCATCGCCGCCGCTGGAATCCCAAACTTCTCGGGATCGCGATCTCCCGATTTGCCCCCTCCTCCAAGAACCCCTCCCCCTATATATACCCCTCCTCCTCGTCCATTTCCGCCCTAAAGCCGCCCCGAACTCCTCTCCCTCGCCCGTACTGCCTCGCCGGAGCCCGAGCTCCGCCGCCACGCCATTGCCGCCGCAACACTCGACCCCGACCTCCTAGCTGCCACCTTAGATCACCACCACAACCCTCTCGCCAGCCCGCACCTCCCCGTGTCCTCTCCCGACTCCCTCGACCACCGGAGCGCCGTCGCCATCATCTCCCATAGCTCACTGGAACACCGGAACTCCACCACCTCGCCCTGCTCGACTCCGTCATCCACGAGCCTCGCCGTCACCACCATCGTCATCGCCATTGTCTTTTGCATCGCCTGGCCTTCTTCCCCGTCGTCGAGGCCTCGCCTGCGTCGTCCCCGAGCCTCCACCGCCGCCGCCGACCTCGCCGGAGCTCGCCCCACCGCGGTGAGCCATTCCCCTCCATCCGATCTGTAAGCAACGACATAGATTAGATTAGAACGAACAGGTAGTTTTTTTATTTAGTCAGTTTTTGTTTCCGGTTTTGATCGGACGGGATAGCCCGTTTCTTTTATTTGTACACCGATAGCGATTTAGTTATATTCTGGCCGAGCGCCGTTCAGTTACAGAACGCACAACCCTAGGCCCAATGGCAGCCGAACGCGTAGCACCTGCCCGTTTTGTTTATTTTATTTTATTTTCGTTGTTTTAAAAACAAAATAGTTCAGATTTTAGATTGCTTATATCTTTTATGTTTTAGATCCAAATTGAGTTATTCCTTTTGCATTGTGTCACAAATTGGTTGAATTTTCTGTTTGCGTACTTAATTTTCAGATTTGAGTAGTTTAAACTTGAGTTTGATGAAATTTGTTCAAATCACTAATTTGGTCATATTTTGAGTTTTACAAAGTATTTTTGATTGATTCTTTTTGCTACTGTTTTATTATGGTTTTGTCTATCCAGCAGCATATTATTATTATTATTATTTTTATTATTTTAGTTTATTTTAAATTATGTTTTTAGCAAAACAGTACTGTTTTAGTTATAGTTTTGTTTTAGTCTTTTCTTTATTGTTTTTATTAGTTTTAAATTATTTATTTTTGTCACTTTTGACAAATTTAGTTTTGTTTCTGTTAGTCAACCAAATAAAATTTTATTTTTTTATTTTAAAAAATTTATTTAGTTTTGTATGAAAACTTGTTTAGGTCATAGTTAGTGTTTCTTAAAATCTTTTTATTTGTTTCTTTTTGCAAATAAAAGTTTATGAAAAATGCTTTCTGTTAACTTAGTTGATTTAAATTTTATTTTTTGTTAAAATTATTAATTTAGTATTTTCTTTGTTAAGTTTTACGTAGGACAAAACTATTTTTGTAGTTAAGGCAAAAGGTTTTCCTAGTAGGTTCTTTATAGTTTTTCCCTATTAGTTCTTTCGATTTGTTATTTGTTTTGTATTGGGTTTTCTTATTGAGTATTTTTTATTGTTAGATTTGCTTGCTAGAATTCTTTCTTATGTGAATGTCATGTTTGTTATTATAGATTTCATCGGAGAGTTGCATAGTCCTATCAAGTTATTTCTGAGAGCTTTGTTATCTTCATCAAGTAATACCAGGCAAGTTCACTTTGACCATGTTTTTCATACCAATGTTTTATTTGCATGTAGTAGCACCCTTTCAATAACCCCTCCAGTAGTGATATTGATTTCTTGTAGTTGAGTAGAATGCATGAGGTAGGAACTCATCTCCCTGTTATCAAGCCCGGGACGTTATATAGTTTTAATGCTACGCTATAGTAGACGGGGTTTGGTATGAGTGCACGAGAGTGGTGTGAAGAAGGAGGACTCTACGTCAATGGCGACAACTTCATGATGGCATCGGCAAGGACTGCATCTTCAAGACTCCAAGACCTCAAGATTTCGAGACTCGAGACAAAAATTCAATACACACTACTGGGTGAAGGACGGTTGACGGGCACCCTGGAGAAACCAGTGGATGGCCGGGATGCATGGAGAAGCGCCATGACATCTTGCGGAAAGCTTCACCCAGACTCAAAGAGACGGAAGAATACTTCATGCCCGGAAGCTTACCTGTGCAACCGCAAGTCACTATGGGCTTTGGCTTGGTTGACCTTAATGGTGACTCTGGCTGGGACGGTGCTAGCAGATGTAGAACTACGGTAGGATTGGATGAGCAATGGACAGTGGTCGGAGGAACTCTTCGGAAGACCATGTTTCGGTCATCTTGTTCTCAAACACCCTGAAGTGCGAGAACACAAAAAAACAGGGATCGAATCTTGCGGGTAAAATGTACAAACCTCTGCAGAGGGTTAAAACCTAATCGATTAGCCGTGTCCCCGGTTACGGACAACTTGAGCCTCTGGACTTGGATCTATCTCGCAACTCTCAACACCGGACTGATAATATAATTGTGGGCAACTTATGATGATTTGGGGCTATGAGACATCGGTTGGCGAAACCATGTCATGATAGAAAACTCCGTAGTACAGACACCGGATATTCCTTTGTTGTAGGGAAAATAAAATCAGCTTTTACGCAAAAACCTCAGACCCAGAGCCACAAAGTCATATTGCATATAGTATAGTTTTATCATCTGTTTTTCTTACAATGATCTTGCCGATACATTCAATGTACTGACCTACACGGCTGCAACGTATCATGTTGCAGGATTATTTCTACGACGAGTGAGTTTCGTTGTAGGGTTACGGTCTACACTCAACTTGCCGATGGCGTTGATGGGACTCCACACCCGATTGTTTGTTTCCGCTGATACTTATAAGGTATATATCAGTTTTACGTTATTTATACATGTGATTGCACTTTGATATATACATTGATGTACTGTGTGTGCCAGCATATTGATCCAGGGATGGCACAGATACACAGAGGCTTGACCGTCTGAGGTCGGGTCGCTACATGCTTGATCCCAGTGACAGAAGGGGAACCGACACATATGTATTGTTGCTATTAAGGATAACAAGATGGGGTCTATTTCTACATAAATAGATCTTGTCTACATCATGTCATCGTTCTTATTGCATTACTCCGTTTCTCCATGAACTTAATACACTAGATGCATGCTGGATAGCGGTCGATGTGTGGAGTAATAGTAGTAGATGCAGGCAGGAGTCGGTCTACTAATCTTGGACATGATGCCTATATAATGATCATTGCCTGGATATCGTATGATTGTTTAAAGTTCTATCAATTGCCCAACAGTAATTTGTTCACCCACCGTTTGCTATTTTTCTCGAGAGAATCCACTAGTGAAATCTACGGCCCCCAGGTCTCTTCTTTATTATATTTGCCTTTGCGATCTATTTTTATTTGCTTTTATTTTTCAGATCTATTAATCCAAAAATCCAAAAATACCTTGTTGCACTTTATTTTATTTGAGATCTATTTATCCCATTTATCATATTTTTATCCCGTCTTCTTGCCAATTTCCGGCGCCGTTACCCGAAAGGGATTGACAACCCCCTTAATACGTCGGGTTGCGAGTATGTTTTATTTGTGTGCAGGTGTTGTTTACGTAGTGTTGCTTGGTTCTCCTACTAGTTCGATAACCTTGGTCTCATCATTGAGGGAAATACCTACCGTTGCTGCATCATCCCTTCCTCTTTGGGGAAATACCAACGTAGTTCTAGTAGACATCACTAGCCCTTTCTGAGACCGCAAAACATAAATGCAGAGCACCTCCAAAGTTCAAGCAGTGAAAAGATCCAGTCTTGGTAGAAAAGATCCAGTCATGATGCACCCAACATTAGCTACACACAATGCATGAGCATGACAACAGTGCTCTCAGATCTGGCGCTTATTAGAGAAGGTGATGACTCAACATAAAAGTAAATAGATAGTCCCTTCGCAGAGGGAAGCAAGGATTTGCAGAGGTGCCAGAGCTAAAGTTTTTAAAACAGAGGTAAATGAAATTTTGAGAAATGCACCCTTCTTGTTTACTTCACGACCATTAGTTATCGGTATCTTCCTTGCTAAACACATTAGCGGCGGTTCCCAAGCGATAAAAGTAAAGGTTTACTCCCCCTCCACAAACAATCACACTCCACGGCTTGTCCGAAACAACGGGTGCCGTCCATACCAACAACAGTCCCGGGGGAGTTTTGTTTAATTATTTGCAATTTGAGTTCGGGACTGGGAATCCCTATTACCGCCCCTCTCGTGCAAGGACGAGTGAATAAACACTCATCATGGGAATAACCCGCTTAGCATGGAAGATACTGACTACCTCATGTCGCTCTATGAACAATCCAGACACACAAAAAGGATATTTATTTGAAGTTTTTAGAGGTGGAACATGTAAATTTACTTAGGATGGCAGGATAATACCGCATATAGGTAGGTATGGTGGACTCATCTGGAATAACTTGGGTTTCAGGTTTTTGATGCACAAACAGAATTACGGCTTAGTACAAGTGAAGGCTAGCAAATAGGTTGAGAAGCGGCCAGCTAGAGAGCAACAATGGCCATGAACATGCACTATGCATAAGTAACACTGGGTACTAGCATGAGTAGGATATGAACACCATGAACATAAATATCATAGAGGCTATGTTGGTTTTGATTCAACTACATGCATGAACATGTGCCAAGTCAAGCCACTCGAACATTCAGAGGAGGATACCATATCATCATACTACATCACAATCATTTTAACGCAATGTTGACATCCAAGATAAATCATTATCCACTCCTAGCAACTTATGCATGGCATGAGAAACTATAATCTCTAATTGTCATTGCAAACACGTTTGATCCTAATAGGCTGAATCATGGATACTAGGTTAAACATATTTACAAAAACTGAACAAGTCGAGTTCATACCCATTTCTCTCTGCCACAGCCAGTTCATCAAATATCGTCATTATTGCCTTTCACTTGCACGACCGAACGATTTGAAGCATGTCGTGGACTAAGCTGGAATCTACAAACATTTTATTCAACAGGATAAGACAAGATAATATGGGCTCCTTGTTAGATCAATAATAATGCATATGAGAGCCACTCAAGATTTTCATCGTGGTCTTCTCCTCGGTATGACTCAATAGAAAGAAAAAGAAATTCAGAGAAACACACTAAAATATTTTTGGAGTTTTTGGTTTTTCTTGAACAAGCAAATAAAAGGGAAAAGCAAAAACGAGAAAAACTATTTACATGGGAAAGCTCCCAACAAGCAAAAGAAGAACAAGGAAATCTTTTTGAGTTTTTTTAGTGCTACAACAATTTAAACTAGGAAGAAAAACCGAAAAGAAGCAGGAAGTAAATTTTTGGATTTTCTCAAAGTTTTTCAAACACACAAAAAGAAAGCAAGAAAATAAATTTAGCATGGATAATACAATGAAAGAGTGTGGACACATACAACTGGAATGAGATGTGTAAACATGAATGTAATGTCGGTGAAATTCATACTCCCCCAAGCTTAGGCTTTTGGCCTAACTTGGTAATCAGTCAGTAGCCTGCATAATGGTCGGAGTGATAGCTCATGGACGCTCTTGGTGCGGATACCTCAGCCTGCTGTGCGGCCACAACTGCCGCGTTATGAGCTTGGGCCTCACTCTCAAGAACATAATATCTTCCCTTACTGTGATCATCAAAGAGAGTAGGTGCAAGCAAATATGTGTCCACAACGGAACTTTTATTAAACAATAGGTTATAAGTGAAACTATGGGGTTCACTGATGTCTACTACGCAACCTTCTTCTTGTAGATGTTGTTGGGCCTCCAAGTGCAGAGGTTTGTAGGACAGTAGCAAATTTCCCTCAAGTGGATGACCTAAGGTTTATCAATCCGTGGGAGGTGTAGGATGAAGATGGTCTCTCTCAAGCAACCCTGCAACCAAATACAAAGAGTCTCTTGTGTCCCCAACACACCCAATACAATGGTAAATTTGTATAGGAGCACTAGTTCGGTGAAGAGATGGTGATACAAGTGCAATATGGATGGTAGATATAGGTTTTTGTAATCTGAAAATATAAAAACAGCAAGGTAACAAGTAATAAAAGTGAGCGTAAACGGTATTGCAATGCGTTAAAACAAGGCCTAGGGTTCATACTTTCACTAGTGCAAGTTCTCTCAACAATAATAACATAATTCGATCATATAACTATCCCTCAACATGCAACAAAGAGTCACTCCAAAGTCACTAATAGCGGAGAACAAACGAAGAGATTATTGTAGGGTACGAAACCACCTCAAAGTTATTCTTTCTGATCGATCTATTCAAGAGTTCGTACTAGAATAACACCTTAAGACACATATCAACCAAAACTCTAATGTCACCTAGATACTCCAATGTCACCACAAGTATCCGTGGGTATGATTATACGATATGCATCACACAATCTCAGATTCATCTATTCAAACCAACACAAAGTACTTCAAAGCCTGCCCCAAAGTTTCTACCGGAGAGTCAAGACGAAAACGTGTGCCAACCCCTATGCACAAGTTCACAAGGTCACTGAACCCGCAAGTTGATCACCAAAACATACATCAAGTAGATCACGTGAATATCCCATTGTCACCACAGATAAGCACATGCAAGACATACATCAAGTGTTCTCAAATCCTTAAAGACTCAATCCGATAAGATAACTTCAAAGGGAAAACTCAATCCATCACAAGAGAGTAGAGGGGGAGAAACATCATAAGATCCAACTATAATAGCAAAGCTCGCGATACATCAAGATCGTACCACCTCAAGAACACGAGAGAGAGAGAGAGATCAAACACATAGCTACTGGTACATACCCTCAGCCCCGAGGGTGAACTACTCCCTCCTCGTCATGGAGAGCACCGGGATGATGAAGATGGCCACCGGTGAGGGATCCCCCCTCCGACAGGGTGCCGGAACAGGGCCCCGGTTGGTTTTTGATGGCTACAGAGGCTTACGGCGGTGGAACTCCTGATCTATTCTGCTCCCCGATGTTTTTAGGGTATATGGACATATATTGGCGAAAGAAGTCGGTCAGGTGAGCCACGAGGGGCCCACGAGGGTTGGGGGCGCGCCCAGAGGGTAGGGCGCGCCTCCCTGCCTCGTGGCTTCCTCGAAGCTTCCCTGACGTCTACTCCAAGTCTCCTGGATTGCTTCCGTTCCAAAAATAACTCTCCCGAAGGTTTCATTCCATTTGGACTCCGTTTGATATTCCTTTTCTTCGAAACACTGAAATAGGCAAGAAAATAGCAATTTGGGCTGGGCCTCTGGTTAATAGGTTAGTCCCAAAAATAATATAAAATTGTTTAGTAAAGCCCATAAACATCCAAAACAGATAATATAATAGCATAGAACAATAAAAAATTATAGATACGTTGGAGACGTATCATCATCCCCAAGCTTAATTCCTGCTCGTCCTCGAGTAGGTAAATGATAAAAATAGAATTTTTCATGTGGAATGCTACCTAACATATTTATCAATGTAATCTTCTTTATTGTGGCAAGAATATTCAGATCCATAAGATTCAAAACAAAAGTTTAATATTGACATGAAAACAATAATACTTCAAGCATACTAACAAAGCAATCACGTCTTCTCAAAATAACATGGCCAAAGAAAGTTATCCCTACAAAATCATATAGTCTGGCTATGCTCTATCTTCATCACACAAAATATTTAAATCATGCACAACCCCGATGACAAGCCAAGCAATTGTTTCATACTTTTGATGTTCTTAAACTTTTTCAATCTTCACGCAATACATGAGCATGAGCCATGGACATAGCACTATAGGTGGAATAGAATGGTGGTTGTGGAGAAGACAAAAAGGAGAAGATAGTCTCACATCAACTAGGAGTATCAACGGGCTATGGAGATGCCCATCAATAGATATCAATGTGAGTGAGTAGGGATTGCCATGCAACAGATGCACTAGAGCTATAAGTGTATGAAAGCTCAACAAAAGAAACTAAGTGGGTGTGCATCCAACTTGCTTGCTCACGAAGACCTAGGGCATTTTCCAAGGATGCGTCAAAAGCTTGACGCATCAGAAGCATAGATAGAAAGTGCCAAGAATGGCAAACAAGTATTTACAACTCCACGACTTACAAAGCCAAAAGGTTGATCCACATGCGGATCACTCGCCGCTATCCAACCTCACTACTCTACGTGGCAAGGAGCCGTGCTCACGGAGCAAACCCGCGGCCCTCCAGTCCTGCCCCTCCTTGTCAATCCTCCTAAGCACTACCTCTGCCGAGGGGGAAGCACCATTGAACACTATGTCATTCCGGTGTCTCCAGATCGTCCATGCCACAAGGGTGACCACCGTCCAAATCTCTTTCCTTAGCTGCCTCTGCGGAGTGAGGGCGGTCCACCATTGCCCCAAGGTAGCATGTGCCGTAGGCATCCAAGAAGGCTTACCCCACGCATTGGTAATACAGGACCAAACTTGCCTAGCAAACACACACCCCAACAGCAAGTGGTCAATGGTCTCCTGGGCTTGGTCACAAAAAGGACATGCAGAGGGGTGAGGCAAGTGACGTCTTTGGAGTCTATCTGCTGTCCAACATCTATTCTGTGCCGCAAGCCATGCAAAGACCTTGCAAGTGGCCGGCGCCCTGGATCTCCAAATCTGAGTAGCGCCGTTCGCCTCAATCCTACCCGCAAAACATGCCATGTAAGCGGATTTAGCCGAGAACTGCCTAGTGCTATCCCAAGCCCAATGGATCCTATCCTCCGTCCCTGGCGTGAGATCCACATCCTGCATTCTGTCCACCAGAGCAATGAACTCGAGCAGAGCACGCGTAGTCATGTCCGGGGAAATATCTTGCCACCATCCTTCCACCATGGCCTGCCTGACCGTCTTCAGCCGCGCTGGCTTTCTCACAAAAGCGTACAGGTTAGGCATTAGCTCCTCAATCCGGCCATCCCAGAGCCACCAATCAGTCCAGAAGCACGCTGATTCGCCGTCGCCAAGCACGCAACGTGTTGCCACTCTGTAGATCCCCAAGGACTCGCACGAAACTTGCATATTGAACTCGTTCCAAGGTCTGTGGGGGTCAGTTCTCTCGAGCCATGGCCATCTTGCCCGCAGCGCCGTGTTCAACAGTCTCAAATTGGGAATCCCCAGGCCGCCGAGCTCCTTGGGCGTGCAAACCTGATCCCAAGCCACCAGGCAGTGGCCTCCCTGCACATCTCGACGCCCCTTCCACAGAAATCCACGGCAGATCTTGTTGGCTACTGTAATAGTCTTGACAGGCAGATCAATCGCCATCATGGCATGAATAGGCATGGAGGCAAGCGTAGTACGAATGAGCTCCAGCCTGCCCGCGCGGAAGAGAAGCCTGGCCTGCCAGGCAGGCAATCGGTCAGCCATCTTGTCGATTAGGTACCGTAACTGCGCAGCCGAAATCTTCCGTAAACCCAAGGGCAGCCCAAGGTACTGACAGGGCCAACCCAGCACCTGACACTCCACCTTGGTGGCGATCTGAAGCACCTGCTCCTCCGTACATCTGATTGGGTGGGCGGAACTCTTGATTAGATTCGTGTGTAGGCCCGACGCCGCGCCAAAGTCGTGAAGCAACACCGTGCATGCCCTGAGACTCTGCAGATCTGGCTTGATGAAAGTAACCACGTCGTCAGCATATATGGACGTGGTACTCCGAAGGCCATTGGGCGCGAGAGGCCGCAGCACCCCAGCCACCGAGGCCGAGCGCAGGAGGTGGTGAAGAGCTTCCATCACCAGGACAAACAGAAGTGGCGAGGCTGGGTCCCCCTGCCGCAGGCCCGGTCTGTTGTAGATGATCTCGCCGGGAATGCCATTGAGCAGCACCCTAGTGGAAGAAGATGCAAGTAAACCGGCAATCCACGACGTCCACTTGGCTCCAAATCCCATGTGCCGTAACACATCCATCAAGAAGGCCCAGTTCACCGTGTCGAAGGCCTTCGTAATATCTAGCTTGAGCATCACCGCATCCTTCTTAGTGGCATGTAGCTTCCTAGCCAGCCCTTGCTGAACGCGCTCTGGTGCGCCCCGACCAAGTCCGGCATCTCCTCGGCCAACCGAATAGCCAACACCTTCGCCACAAGCTTCGGGAAACTATGTATCAAGCTAATGGGTCGGAACTCCCGGATCTCCATCGCGGCTGCCGTCTTGGGTAGCAAAGTGATGAAGGCCTGATTAATGGACGTGAGACCACGGAAATCCAGTCTCTGTAGGGAACCGAACGCCTCCATCACGTCGTCCTTAATGACCGACCAACAAGCCACATAAAACCTGGCCGGGAACCCGTCGGGCCCCGGCGCCTTATCCAAGCCTTGCGCGCGCACCGCGGCCGAAACTTCCTCCTCAGTGAAATCATGGTCCAAATGATCTAGAACCTTACGTGGCATACCAATTTCCTCCAAGTTGAGCGTGAAATCCCTCTCAGCAGACTCCCCAAGCAAATGGGAGAAGAAGGAGTCCACGGCCTCGGCCATAACCTCGTGGTCAGCAGTCAGAACTCCGTCCACCCGAAGCTTGGGGATGTAGTTTTTTCGACGACGGTGACTAGCGTGGGCATGAAAATATTGCGTGCACGCATCCCCCTCCCGCAGCCTCAGAACCCTAGACCGATGCCTAGCGATCGTGCGCTCAAGCAAAGCCAAACCCAACAGCTTATGCTTGAGCAGCCTCCTGAGCTCCATTTCCTCCACTGTAAGGACACGACTCTCCATGGCGACATCGAGTCGCAAGATGACCTCATTGGCGATGCGGATTTGCTGCTTGATACTTCCTACGTACTTGTTGCTCCAACTGGCCAAGCACTTGGCCGTCGCCTTTAGCTTGACCGCAAGTCTCTTGAAAGGATTCCGCACCCACGGCTGACTGCTCCACGCCGACTGAACCACGTCCTGGAAACCATCTATCTTCGTCCAAAAGGTTTCGAAGTGAAATCGCCGACCTCTCCGCAAGTTGGCCTCAAGCACCAGGTGCAACGGACAGTGGTCGGAAACACCCGTGCTGAGCGCAGAGAGGAACGATGCTGGGCATAGGGCCCCCCACTCCACAGACACAAGCACTCTGTCCAACTTCTCCAACGTGGGCGCTGTGCGCTCGTTCGACCAGGTGTACCTCCTGCCGTTAAGGTAGACCTCATGCATGTCCAAGTCCGAGATGCATCTCCTAAACTGCCCCATCATCTGCCTATTTATTCTGTCGTTGCTCTTGTCGGACGGGTCCACAATCAGGTTGAAATCACCGGAGAGCATCCAGGGACCTGCATGTAAACCCCGGATCTCCCTAAGCTCCTGCATGAAAACGATCTTCTCCGCGTCCTCCTGGGGCCCGTACACCCCGGTGAACCACCAACCAACCGACTCTAGACATTGCACCCATGCCGTGACCGAATTGTCCGTGACATGGGGGTTTGAAAGCTGCACACCACTCGACTTGGCTGCCAACAGAACGCCACCGCGCGTCCCCACCGCAGGCGCGTAGAAGAACTGATCGAATGCCGGCCCAAGGCATTGCCGCACAAGTGCAGGGGTCATGTCCTGGATTTTTGTTTCCTAAAGGCAGACAACACTCGCTCCCGAGCCCGAAATGACGTTATTTATAGCGTTGCGTTTCGCCGGGTTGTTCATCCCGCTTACATTCCACACCACCACAACCTGGCTCGGATCAGCCATAGAGAAGGCCTACGAGCAACCAAGGGGGCAGCACCTAAAGTGCTACCTCCCCCACATCCCTCCCGAGAGGCAAAACATCGGCTTGCCAACCAAAAAGGCCAACAATGGCCGCGATATGCGCCTGCTGTAGCGGCCTAGAGAAGAGCTCAATATACGCCTGCATGGCCGCGTCGCCAATCACCTCGCCCTCACGTGCAATCCCAAGCTGTACCATGAGCGTACGTTGCTGCGTTTTCACCGAAGCCCCACTAGCTAGCCGCCCATTGATGCGCAGGCTACGCCACACCGTGCTTGGAGGGGTCCTGCGCTTGCGCTTCCACCTCGTTGCCTTGGGCCTGGACAGGATTGGAGTGACTTGTCTTGTACCGCGCCCTGAACCGAGAAATCGAGCCTGAGATAGAATCCTGCGCGTCACCGCCAGTCGAGCCAGAGAGGCTGACGGCGAAGGTCTCCAACGTCCCCACCTGCATGTTTCCCGCGCAAGGGGAACCCCAGCCTGACCGAGCGCTGCTCCAACTGGGCGTGGAAGCAGACAGATTCAAATCTTGATCCTCGCTCCCCGCGCCAGGCGAAAGAAGCCAGCAGTTTGAACTGCCCACTTGCGGACTAGGCGCGCAACCCAAATCCTCTCTGGCCCCGCCAGGGTCACGTGTCGAGTTCCCCTCGTCTGCGCGCCTGCTCCCCCCCGGCCTGGCCAAAAGCAGGGTCGAGCAACCGCCTAGGTCGTCAGCCGCCGGGGGCCCAGCCTTATCCCGCCAGGTCAAAAGCGGAATGTGGACCGGGGCCGTGACCACATGCCCCACGACGTCAGCCGAGCGTTGGGCGGGCTCGGCGACGGTGGCCAGCTCCACCACGCCACCATCAGTCACCGGCGCCGTCTCCAAGCGCTCCGTCATCGCCTCCGGCACCAGCGGCGCCGTCGTGCCAGCCGCATGCCGGTCCGGCCCAGGAGCTTCCATCGATACCTGCTCGCCAGGCGCGGGTGCTTGCGCCGTACCACTGTCAGGCAGCTCGATCTGAACCGGAGCCTGCCCATTTGCCATGCCAACCGACGCCGACCCTTGCGCAGCACCAGGCCGCGGTGACCATGGAACCACCATCGTTGGCAGATCGACAGCCACCCTCCTATGCCCATTGGCATCTCCACGACGAGCCGGTGGCCGCCGCCGGCCTCCATCTCCATTCCGCACGCCCCTAGTGTACGTGAAACGCCGCCGGGTGTGACGCGCGCCGCCCGGGCCATTAGGATCTGCGACCGGGTGATCAAACTCCTCATCGTCATTGCCATCATCGCCGGAAGAAGGCCCGGAACTTTGAGCCGTGTTCTCAGTGCTAACCAGGTGCACCGTGATCGAATACTCGAGCATGTCCTTGTCCAGCGGCACGAGCGCCTCCGCCGGCAAGACGAGCCCATCCGCCAGCTCCACATCCATGGCCTCGTCCGGTTCCTCAACGAGGATGATCTTCTCCTTGGGCAGCAGCGAGGGATCATCGGTCCAAGCGTACGCCTCAAAGCTACCCAAGTTTGCCCTGTTGGCCGTCAGTGTGCCAAGCCGCTCCACCCACGCCGCCGAGCCAAGCGCGATCTGCGCGGTGGCGCGGCTCCAGACATGCGGCGGCACCCCAACCATCTCCACACGGACCCGATAATGGAACTGACGGCGCGTCGCGTGCAGCTGCCGGTTCCAGGGAGCGAATCTCAGGGAGAAACCACGTCCGTGCGCCTCGTTCACGGAGGCCACTGCATCCCTCGCCGCCCTAGAATCGAAGATGAGCAGAAAATCGGCCGGCCAGAACCGGTGCACGGTGAAGGCATCAACCACAGCCGGCACCGCCCCCTCCACGGCCGCGGTGACTGCGCTCGGGGCAATCCGCGGCCTTCCACCCATAGCAGTAGCGACCAAACTCCAGCGCAGAGCCTCCTCAGCAGCCGAGACCTCCGCCATGCGCGGAACGACGCAGCGCTCAACCTCGGGCCTCGCAGACGGAGAACCCGGCAGCACCCGCCTACTGGACTCGCCCACCTCCGGCGCCCTGCCCAGCGTCCGCTCCGAGGGCACCCTGTCAGTGGGAGGCACTAAAGGGCCCAGGCGAGCGTTCGCTGGCATCCCGCGCTGTTGCGGCCGCCCAGCACCCCCAGCAGAGCCGCCGTGCTCCGAGGGAAGCCTGTCGGCCGCATGGGTCGCAGTTCCCAGGTGAGCGTGAACCGGCGTGGCTCGCTGCGGGGCGGGAGCAGGCGCGCGATGGGGAGACAACACGGGCGGGGAGGGGGAAGGGGACGGGGGCGGCCCGACGCGGGGGCCGAGGCGCTCACGGATGGGGCGGGAGCTCACCAACGGAGGGGAGCGGGAGCAGGGGGCGCGACACTCGCGCGCGATGTGGCCGGGCTGCGTGCACCTGAGGCAGACCCGCTCGTTTGTGCACATGCCGGCGACGTGCTCTTCGCTGAGGCAGTTGAAGCACAGGCCCGCAAGATCCGGCGGCAGGTCCGCACGGATGTTCATGGACGGGAGGGGAGGGAGGGCCTGGCGATGACGCGGCTGGCGGCGCTTGCGGCCAGCGGTCTGCCATCCGCCGCGGCGATCTGGACGCGGCTCCTCCTCGCGGACGACGACGGAGGCCAGGCGCGGAGCGGCATCCCGGGTCGAGGCGGGGGGAGTGGCGCAGGGAGCCGGAGCAGGAGGGGAGGGGGGCGAGGCGAGGAGGGCCCCAGCGGCGGCGAGCAGCTCCTCAAGACCTCGCAGTAGGAGCGCCGGTGGCCGCGGTCTTCATCCTCCGACGAGGACACGTCACCCCAGCGGGGGGAGGCCATGGCCATGGGGGGGGAGGAGAGGGGGGAGTTGACGCCGGGGCCGGAGCGGCCGGTCGGCGGGAGAGGGGGGGCGCCGGGGCCGGAGTGGCCGACGGCGTGAGGGGCGGTGGACGCCGCCGCCGGAGTGGCGGGCGGCGGGGCTCGGGGAGCGGGGGAGCGGAGCGCTAAGGAAGAGGTCAAAAATGCAGTGGGGGCATTTTGAGGAAGCCCATCATTGGAATATACAAGCCAATTTCTATAATGAAAGATTCCCACTAATATATGAAAGTGACAACATAGGAGACTCTCTATCATGAAGATCATGGTGCTACTTTGAAGCACAAGTGTGGTAAAAGGATAGTAGCATTGCCCCTTCTCTCTTTTTCTCTCATCATTTTTTTTGCCTTCTCCTTTTTTATGGCCTCTTTTTTTTTCCTTTTTTATTTGGGCTTCTTTGGCCTCTTTTATTTTTTTCGTCCGGAGTCTCATCCCGACTTGTGAGGGAATCATAGTCTGCATCATCCTTTCCTCACTGGGACAATGCTCTAATAATGATGATCATCACACTTTTATTTACTTACAACTCAAGAATTACAACTCGATACTTAGAACAAAATATGACTCTATATGAATGCCTCCGGCGGTGTACCGGGATGTGAAATGTATCAAGGGTGACATGTATGAAAGAATTATGAATGGTGGCTTTTCCACAAATACGATGTCAACTACATGATCATGCAAAGCAATATGACAATGATGGAGCGTGTCATAATAAACGGAACGGTGGAAAGTTGCATGGCAATATATCTCGGAATGGCTATGGAAATGCCATAATAGGTAGGTATGGTGGCTGTTTTGAGGAAGGTATATGGTGGGTGTATGATACCGGCGAAAGGTGTGTGGTATTAGAGAGGCTAGCAATGATGGAAGGGTGAGAGTGTGTATAATCCATGGACTCAACATTAGTAATAAAGAACTCACATACTTATTGCAAAAATCTATTAGTTATCGAAACGAAGTACTACGCGCATGCTCCTAGGGGGATAGATTGGTAGGAAAATACCATCGCTCGTCCCCGACCGCCACTCATAAGGAAGACCATCAATAAATAAATCATGCTCCGACTTCATCACATAACGGTTCACCATACGTGCATGCTACGGGAATCACAAACTTTAACACAAGTATCTCTCAAATTCATAACCACTCAACTAGCATGACTCTAATATCACCATCTTCATATCTCAAAACAATCATAAGGAATCAAACTTCACATAGTATTCAATGCACTTTATATGAAAGTTTTTATTATATCCCTCTTGGATGCCTATCATATTAGGACTAAATTTATAACCAAAGCAAATTACCATGCTGTTCTAAAGACTCTCAAAATAATATAAGTGAAGCATGAGAGTTCATCTATTTCTTCAAAATAAAACCACCGCCGTGCTCTAAAAAGATATAAATGAAGCACTAGAGCAAATGACAAACTACTCCGAAAGATATATGTGAAGATCAATGAGCAGTTGAATAATTATGCAAGTATGTGATGACTCTCTAACATTTAAGAATTTCAGATCTTGGTATTTTATTCAAACAGCAAGCAAAACAAAATAAAACGACATTTCAATTATAGCACTCATCATGTGAAGAAGCAAAAACTTAGGCTCAACCGATACTAACCGATAATTGTTGAAGAAGAAAGGTGGGATGCCTATCGGGGCATCCCCAAGCTTGAGCTTTTGTGTCTCCTTAATTCCTCTCATATCACGGTTTCCTAAATCTCAAAAGCTTCATCCACACCAAACTCAACAAGAACTCGTGAGATAAGTTAGTATAAACCAATGCAAAAACCTTATCATTTTCTACTGTAACAAATCACTAAAATTATTATTCAACATTGCATACAAGATGCCTCTTCATATTTAATACTCCTATCCTCAAATAGAATCATTAAAAAAGCAAACATATGCAAACAATGCAATCATAACAGCAATCTGCCAAAACAGTATAGTTTGTAAAGAATGCAAGATTCATCATACTTCCCTAACTCCAACATTATGAAATTCTACCACACCGTAGAAAATTTATCAGAGCTTATTATGCAAAAAGTTTCAACATTTTATCATATTCTGGCTTTTCTAGGGAATTTTTGCAACAGCGATAAACTTTCTGTTTTGAAACAGCAACATGTATACTTGCAAAATAAGCATGGTAAAGGCTATCCTTGACATCTTTATTGAAAATAAAGATGCAAAACATTAATATAAATAACAGCAAGCTAATACTAACAAAATAAAATGATGCTCCAAGCAAAACACATATCATGTGGTGAATAAAAATATAGCTCCAAGTAAAGTTACCGATGAACGAAGGCGAAAGAGGGGATGCCATCCGGGGCATCCCCAAGCTTAGGCTCTTGGTTGTCCTTGAATATTACCTTGGGGTGCCCTGGGCATCCCCAAATCTTTCCACTCCTTATTCCATAGTCCATCTAATCTTTACCCAAAACTTGAAAACTTCACAACACAAAACTTAACAGAAAATCTCATGAGCTCCGTTAGTATAAGAAAATAAATCACCACTTAGGTACTGTTGTGAACTCATTCTAAATTCATATTGGTGTAATATCTACTGTATTCCAACTTCTCTATGGTTCATACCCTCCGATACTACTCATAGATTCATCAAAATAAGCAAACAACACATAGAAAACAGAATCTGTCAAAAACAGAACAGTCTGTAGTAATCTGTATCAAACGCAAACTTCTGGAACTCAGAAAAATCTGCCAAAATAGGAAGACCTAGATAATTTGTTTATTGATCTACTGCAATTGGAATCAGTATTTTATCACTTTCTGGTGATTTTTAACAATTCTGGTACTGAGCGCAAAGTTTCTGTTTTTACAGGAAGATCAAATTAACTATCACCGTAGGTTATCCCATGGGTCTTACTTGGCACAAACACTAATTAAAACATAAAACCACATCTAAAGAGAGGCTAGATGAATTATTTATTACTAAACAGGAGCAAAAATCAAGGAACAAAAATAAAATTGGGTTGCCTCCCAACAAGCGCTAACGTTCAACGCCCCTAGCTAGGCATGATGATTTCAATGATGCTCACATAAAAGATAAGAATTGAAACATAAAGAGAGCATCATGAAGAATATGACTAGCACATTTAAGTTTAACCCACTTCCTATGCATAGTGATTTTGTGAGCCAATAACTTATGGGAACAATAATCAACTAGCATAGGAAGGCAAAACAAGCGTAACTTCAAAACTTCAAGCACATAGAGAGGAAACTTGATATTATTGCAATTCCTACAAGCATATGTTCCTCCCTCATAATAATTTTCAGTAGCATAATGAATGAATTCAACAATATAACCATCACCTAAAGCATTATTTTCATGATCTACAAGCATATAAATTTTGTTACTCTCCGCATAAGCAAAATTCTTCTCATTCGGAATAGTGGAAGTATCATAAGAGACTCGAATACTATAAATTGTTTCCACATTAAAAGAGTAATGTTCAGAAAAAGGGTAATCATAATCATGCCAAGTTTTATAAATATAATCATCACTACTTTTTATAGCATAAGTATCATCACAATAATCATCATAAGTAGGAGGCATGCTATCATCATAATAAATTTGCTCATCAAAACTTGGGAGTCTAAAAATATCATCTTCATTAAACATAGCATCCCCAAGCTTGGGACAAATATTAATTGCAGCAAATATATTCTCAAACATGTCATTCTCATCAAACATAGCATCCCCAAGCTTGGGCCTTTTTCATATCATAAGCATAATCACTCTCACCATTAATAGTATGGATAGCACCAATAGTATTGCAATTATCATCATCACAATGTGTAATAGGGGCAATATCATTTGGGAGGGATACCTTTCTACCTTTGCTTCTTCGTCTTTTATTTTTCTTCTTCACATCATGTGTGGGTTTAACCCTCTTTTTTGAGCTCCTTATTGATGAGATTGGTTCAATAGAAGGCTCCTCCTCGTTACCTGATTCATCATAAGAAATAATAGGAGGATATTGGGAAGTCTCTTCCCTTTCGTTAGTATTTTATTCATCTTCTATTTTTTCTTGTCTTTATGTAATTGGCAATATAAGGATTTTCAATGCAATTCACCGCACAATACATAAAAATTTCTTCTAGATCAAAATCAAGAACTTTATCAAGGACAAATTCTGGAAGATCCTTAGTTATACGTTTCATTTCTTCATAACCCAAAAGCAAACTAAGTTCATTATGATGTGCAAGGGAAATCAAGTCATCACAATTTTTGGAAACGATACGATCATGAAACAATTTGCATTTGGTATTAAAATGATCACGTTCATTGCAAAGTTCACAAGGATGGCAAAGAAAGTTTAAATTTTCAGCACAAACATCTAGCCTTTCTTGCAACCATTTAGTTTCCAAATACTTATGCCTCTTGCAAAATCTATTTTCCCTACTTGGTGTGTACTTGCAAGCTCTATGCACTCCACAGAAATTGACATGCTTATAAGAGACATTTTCATCATGACTAGTGCAATCATCATTAGTACTATGGATATTCAAAGAGTTCATACTAACAACATTGCAATCATGCTCATCATTCAAAGATTTAGTGCCAACATTCTAATGCATTCTTCCTCTAGCAATTGAGCACAATTATCGGAATCCTTATTGTCATGAAAGATATTAACAATATGAAGCATATGAGGCACTTCCATTTTTTTTGTAGTTTTCTTTTATAGACAAAACTAGTGATAAAACAAGAAACAAAAAGATCCGATTGCAAGATCTAAAGATATACCTTCAAGCACCCACCTCCCCAGCAACGGCGCCAGAAAAGAGCTTGATGTCTACTACACAACCTTCTTCTTGTAGACGTTGTTGGGCCTCCAAGTGTAAAGGTTTGTAGGACAGTAGCAAATTTCCCTCAAGTGGATGACCTAAGGTTTATCAATCCGTGGGAGGTGTAGGATGAAGATGGTCTCTCTCAAGTAACCCTGCATCCAAATACAAAGAGTCTCTTGTGTCCCCAACACACCCAATACAATGGTAAATTGTATAGGTGCACTAGTTCGGCGAAGAGATGGTGATACAAGTGCAATATGGATGGTAGATATAGGTTTTTGTAATCTGAAAATATAAAAACAGCAAGGTAACAAGTAATAAAAGTGAGCGTAAACGTCATTGCAATGCGTTGAAACAAGGCCTAGGGTTCATACTTTCACTAGTGAAAGTCCTCTCAACAATAATAACATAATTCGATCATATAACTATCCCTCAACATGCAACAAAGAGTCACTCCAAAGTCACTAACAGTGGAGCACAAACGAAGAGATTATTGTAGGGTACGAAACCACCTCAAAGTTATTCTTTCGGATCGATCTATTCAAGAGTTCGTACTAGAATAACACCTTAAGACACATATCAACCAAAACCCTAATGTCACCTAGATACTCCAATGTCACCACAAGTATCCGTGGGTATGATTATACGATATGCATCACACAATCTCAGATCCATCTATTCAAACCAACACAAAGTACTTCAAAGAGTGCCTCAAAGTTTCTACCGGGGAGTCAAGACGAAAACGTGTGCCAACCCCTATGCACAAGTTCACAAGGTCACTGAACCCGCAAGTTGATCACCAAAACATACATCAAGTAGATCATGTGAATATCCCATTGTCACCACAGATAAGCACATGCAAGACATACATCAAGTGTTCTCAAATCCTTAAAGACTCAATCCGATAAGATAACTTCAAAGGGAAAACTCAATCCATCACAAGAGAGTAGAGGGGGAGAAACATCATAAGATCCAACTATAATAGCAAAGTTCACGATACATCAAGATCGTACCACCTCAAGAACACGAGAGAGAGAGAGAGAGAGAGAGAGAGAGAGAGATCAAACACATAGCTACTGGTACATACCCTCAGCCCTGAGGGTGAACTACTCCCTCCTCGTCATGGAGAGCGCCGGGATGATGAAGATGGCCACCGGTGAGGGATCCCCCCTCCGGCAGGGTGCCGGAATAGGATCCCGATTGGTTTTTTGGTGGCTACAGAGGCTTACGGCGGCGTAACTCCTGATCTATTCCGCTCCCCGATGTTTTTAGGGTATATGGACATATATAGGCGAAAGAAGTCGGTCAAGTGAGCCACGAGGGGCCCACGAGGGTGGGGGCGTGCCTAGGGGTAGGGCGCGCCTCCCTGCCTCGTGGATTCCTCGAAGCTTCCCAGACGTCTACTCCAAGTCTCCGGGACTGCTTCCGTTCCAAAAATAACTCTACCGAAGGTTTCATTCCTTTTGGACTCCGTTTGATATTCCTTTTCTTCGAAACACTGAAATAGGCAAGAAAACAACAATTTGGGCTGGGCCTCCGGTTAATAGGTTAGTCCCAAAAATAATATAAAAGTGTTTAGTAAAGCCCATAAACATCCAAAATAGATAATATAATAGCATGGAACAATCAAAAATTATAGATACGTTGGAGACGTATCATTCACCGCTAAGGATCTTATGACGTTTCATAGCATCAAAGTCTAAGTACTGCGTGGGTAAAATAGGGTCATAGGACAAAGGTGAAACACCCAACTCTCTTGCTAAGCGTGTGGCATAAATTCCACCATAAAAATATCCACTACCAGTGTTATGTTGCAACCTGCGTGCAACAATCACTCCAAGGTTATAACTTTTGTCACCGGTGAGAGCGGTGCGTATGAGGCTCAAGTCTGGGGCACAAAGTGTACTACAATCTTGTTTGCCTACAATGCATTTTCCATTAAATAAAGCGAAGTACTGGATTGCGGGAAAATGAATGCTTTTTATTCTGCCTTGCGTCACTCCCCTAGTCTCACCATAGCAAAGACTAGTCAAGAATATCTCAAACTCAGACCTTGGTGGTTCGTCAAGCAAACCCCAGAATGGGATTTTGCAGTAGTAGGTAAACCTCTCTAGAGATATGCTAAATGGATTCTCATACAGTTTAAATGACACCCTAGACTCACAGGGATGGAATTTAAATCCTTTGGTAAATGATTCAGTGAGAGTGAGGTGTTGGTTGCACTTATCTGAAATGTAGGGACTGAGCTCGGCATTGTGAACATATTGTTCAAATTCTTCCTTAATGCCCACACACACCATATAATCGTTGCATGGCCATAAGCATGTTTTGGTGGCGGCATCTCGTATGGAACTTTCACTTGGTTCAACATAAGACCGACGAGCGGACCTACTACTAGAAGATGCCTCCAAGGATCTCCTCCTTGAATAACTCCTTCCAAAGAGGTTCATCATATTCACGTACAATTTTCTGGAAAAAAATTGGCCACAAAAATTTGTTAACAAAACTTCACAAGATTGAAAGCAACTACTCATAAGGATGCATAGAGGCCATAGCAAGCATTCAACCTACTTAGAACTCTAAGAATTCAACATGCAAGCTCATCTACAGCTGCACCAAGAGTAACTAATTATTCAAAATACAAACCACTAAAGCAAAAATTAATTGGACCAACGGAGGAGTCACATACCAAGCAACAATCCCCCGAAACAGTTTCAGAAACGGAGCTTCGAGCAAAGAGATCGAAATCCACGGGTTTGAGAGAAAGAACATGAGAGAGAGAGCAATGGTGAATATTTTTCTAGAGGTAGGTGGTGATGTGGGATGAAGAGATAAGTGAGGGGGGCCAAGTGGGGACCACAACCCACCAGGGCGAGCCTGGGGGTCCTGGCGCGCCCAGGTGGGTTGTGCCCACCTGGTGCACCTCCCTCTGATGTTATTTGCACCAAAAATTCTTAAATATTCAGAAAAAAATCTTATTAAATTTTCAGAGCATTCTGAGAACTTTTATTTTTAGGTCATTTTTTATTGCACGAAAATTCAGAAAACAGATAAAACATAGCATTTTATTTTATTTATATAATAAAAATAGAAAACAAAAGGTAGGGATAGAAGGTAGTGCTTACTAAATTCATCAACTTCATACCTCTCAAAAATGATCCATTAATAAGGTTGATCAAGTCTTATTAACAACCACTTTCGATTAGCATGAAACCGAAGAACTTTCGTAAATCACTAAGTTACCTCAACGGGGATATGAATGTCCCCAACAATAAGCATTTCATATTTCTTTTTAACAGTAGGTAGAGGTAGTTGAAAACTTCCAATAGTGATTGTCGGAGATTTTTCAATAACATTAATACCATTCACTTGGAATTGTTTCTTCAGAAAGTGCACCGTATGCTCATTACCATTGATATGAAAAGTGACCTTGCTTTTATTGCAATCAATAACAACCCCTGCAGTATTAAAGAAGGGTCTACCAAGGATAATCGACATGTTGTCATCCTCGGGCATCACAAGTATAAGAAAGTCAGTCAAAATAGTAACATTAGTAACAACGGGCACATCCTTACAAATACCGATAGGTATGACAGTTGATTTGTCAGCCATTTGCAAAGAAATTTCAGCAGGTGTGAGTTTATTCGAATCAAGTCTTTTATATAACGAGAAAGGCATAACACTAACACCAGCTCCCAAATCACATAAAGCAGTTTTCACATAATTTCTTTTGATGGAGCAAGGTATAGTTGGTATTCCCGGATCTCCAAGTTTTTTAGGTACTCCATCTTTAAAAGTATAATTAGCAAGCATGGTGGAGATTTTAGCTTCCAGTATTTTTCTCTTATTGGTGATGATGTCTTTCATGTACTTTGCATGAGGCATTTTTAAGATACCAGTCAAGCGAGTACGCAAAATGACTGGTCTAATCATTTCAGCAAAGCGTTCAAATTCTTCATCATCTTTCTTTTTAGTTGACTTAGGTGGAAAGGGCATAGGTTTTTGAACCCATGGTTCTCTTTCCTTACCGTATTTTCTAGCAAAAAAGTCTCTTTTATCATATATTTTATTCTTGGGTTGTGGGTTATCAAGATCAACTGCCAGTTCTATCTCAACATCATTGTCTGGTTCTTTATTATTTGTCTGAGCCCGAACCTCATCATTATCTTTTTCATTATCAGAAGGTGAGTGTTCACTACCAGATTGAGTTTCAGCATCAGAGATAGAAACTTCATTATCATTATCAGGAGGTTTTTCTACTTCAGGTTCACTAGAGGCATGCAAAGTCCTATCATTTTTCTTCTTCTTTTTCTTTTTAGAAGGACTATGTGCATCAGTGTTAACCCTTTGAGAGTCTTGTTCAATTATTTTGGGGTGTCCTTCAGGATAAAGTGGTTCCCGAGTCATCCTACCTTCTCTAGTCATTACTCTAACAACATGATCATTGATATTATTATTCATTTCATCTAACAACTCTCTTTAAGATTTAGCAACTTGTTCTAACTGAGTTTGAACCATAGAAGCATGCTTGCCCACAACTCTAACATCATTTGAGATTCTAAATAACAAGTCACTCAAGCGAGCAATCATATCATAATTGTATTTCAATTCTTTCATAACATTTGCATTGAAGTGATCTTGCTTTCTAATGTAATTTTCAAACTCATAAAGGCATGGGCTAGGGTGCATATTGTAGCGACCAGACCTCAAATGGCCTGTGCTGCTGTGCACCAGTGTCATCCCTGGATCAGTAATGCTGACACGCACAGTACAAATGGAGGATTTATAACAGAGTAGCAATCACACACTTATTACATCGAATATCTCCGAAGAGATTAAGTATGATAAACATGGCTTAAGGCCATCTAATAACGATAACAGCGGAAGACTTGGAAGATAAGTGAGTCCATCAACTCCAGCGGCATCACTGAGTATAAGACCACGACCTAAGGCACCTTACTCGTCGTCTGAAAAGTCTGCAACATGAAACGTTGCAGCCCGAAAACGGGTCAGCACATAGGATATGCTGGCAAAGTAACACATAGAGAGCAATGAACAATAATAATGCTATACTATATGCATATATGGCTGGTGGAAAGCTCTATGGTTACAGTTTTGCGAAAAGCCAATTTTATCCTACTTCAAAGGAATAAATTTTATTTAACTATCATGGTGGTTGTGAAACATTGAGAAGGTACCTCCAACTCAATCCCAATTAAGTGTTATCATTAACCCAACAAAATTAATTAAAAGTAACATGGTGATGAGATTCAAATGATAATACAGGTACTAGATACTCAAGTTGTCCATAACCGGGGACACGGCTAATCATGATTAGTTTGTACACTCTGCAGAGGTTTGCGCACTTTTCCCCACAAGTCTCGATCGCCTCCGCTTGATTCTTGCACTGCATGATGTTTGAGAAACGGATGAATGAGACACAGTCTTTCAGGAACAATCACTCTTTACTCCGGGTGGACCGGTACACCTACTTTCCTCTACATCTGCTAGCCCACCTCTTCAAGAGATCTTGTAACCTACTCAACTATGCTAGAGCTCATAATAGCTTGTGGCTGCACACGGAAGTTTCTAGCATGAATAATCTTATGATCCCTTTGAGCCTAGGTGGCGGTCCTTATACAAACAGACAACACTGGGTTCTCCAGGTGCCTCAATCCACCCAGATGTGAGTTTTAGTTGCCACCTTAAGTTGAACCATTATTAACAATCTCACATCTGTCGTGAATATCACTCAAACCCAAATCCACGTCTACGAGCATAGCACGGCAATAATAAAAGCAACGTAGAAGTAACTCCCAAGGGTTTGATAGGAAAAACAGGTAATAGGTACTACCTCAACTACTTCCCAATACCCACAATTTAATTAGATCCTAACCATGCAAGTGTTTGAGGAAAACAGATCTAATGCAGTAAAACTGGGTATGAACGGGATATGATCAAAGTGTTACTTGCCTTGCTGATGATCCGCAAAACCTAGCGAGTCGAAGTAACAAGCGGCACACTCCGGGTACTCTATCGCAAACAAACAAGCATACAATCAGTACTCATCTAATGCACAGGTAAAACTCGAATGAAAGATCCAACCAGAAAGTTCAACTTAAGAACTCCGGTTTGCAAAAAGAATCAACTCGAAAGAAGCAACAAAAGTCAAACGGCGAAAGAAAGAAACTTCGTTTGCTAATCTGGATCTAGGTCAAATTTTACTGTAGCAAAAACTTGTTTGAGTAGGTTAAACGGAAAGAGAATTTCGAGATGAAACTCTAGACGCTTGAATCGCCTGATTCCGATAAACGAGCAAGAAGTTAAACAGAATCGAAGATTCGATCAGAAATCAAATCTGAGAAAATAACGAGAAAATCCGACGAAAAAGAAAAACGGACGAATGGTTAAATAACGGATGTTCGTTAACAGAGAAAAACGACGAACGCGTTCGTTAAAACGAACGGTTCGGTGAACGCTCGCAAAATAATAAAACCGAAAAAACCGATCTAGGGTTTTTTTTAAACGAACGTTTTTTTTAAAGAAAACCGGCAACGGCGAGGTGCGGCTACCTTGGGGACGGGCTCCGGCGAGGCTCCGGCGACGAGGCTGCGGGGCTCGGGGCTCGGGCGGCTCGGGGCGAGGGGCGGGGCTCCGGCGGCGGCTCCAGCGAGCGGCGGCGGCGGCGCAAGGCGGCGGCGGCGCGGATCCCGTGCGGGCGGCGGCGTGCGAGGCGAGTGCGGCGGCGGCGGCTTGCGGTGAGGGAGAGGGGGGCGGCGGCGGTATAAATAGGGGGGGTGGAGGTGACTTGGGGGAGGGGGTGGCCGGCGGGAGCCGTGCGGGAGCCGGACTCGGCCATGGCGGCGGCGGCGTCTCGTGCGCGAGGAGGAGAGGGGCGCGGGGTGGGCCGGCGGCCTGGTTGGGCTGCGGCCCGGTCGGGCGCGCGCAGTTTTTTTTTTAAAGTTCCGCGGAAAACAATTCGTAGAAAAATAAATAAAAATCAGAAAAATATGAAATAAATTTTCCCCGTCTAAATAGAAAATCTAGAATAGGGTGAACATTTTTTTAAATCAAAATAAATATTTTGAAAACATGCAATAATTTTAATGCAATAAAATTTTGCAAATAAAATCCAAATAAATCCAATAAATGATTTTAACATTTTTCCTCCAGTATTTCAATTGTTTTGGAGAAGTCATGTTTCTCCTCTCATTTAATTTAAAATGAAATATTTTTCCGGAGAGAAAAATAATTAAAACCAAAAATCCTCGTCTTATTATTTGATGAAAAATCAAATATGAAAATTTGAGAAAATCCCCAACTCTCTCCGGGGTCCTTGAGTTGCTTAGGATTTATCGAGGATTTGTCAAAATGCAATAAAATATGATATGCAATGATGATCTATGTATAACATACCAAATTGAAAATTTGGGATGTTACACATATTGTGAGGATTATCATTATCATTGAATTTCATTAGAGAATTTACCTCTACTACCTTAGGTGGTGGTGGCGTATCAAGCCTATGTATTTCTTCAATATGAGGTAAAAAATTTACATCTCAACTTTAATACCTTTTTCTCTCATAGATTTCTTTGCCTCTTGCATATCTTCAGGACTGAGATATAAGATACCCCTCTTCTTTGGAGTGGGTTTAGGCGGTGGTTCAGGAAGAGTCCAATCATCCTAATTTTTCAATATATTATTCAATAATTCTTCAACTTGCCCAATGGTTCGTTCCCTGAAAACACAACCAGCACAACTATCTAGGAAATCCCTAGAAGCATCGGTTAGTCCATTATAGAAGATATCGAGTATGTCATTTTTCTTAAGAGGATGATCTGGCAAAGCATTAAGCAATTTGAGAAGCCTCCCCCAAGCTTGTGGGAGACTCTCTCCTTCAATTTGCACAAAGTTAAATATTTCCTGTAAGGCAGCTTGTTTCTTATGAGCAGGGAAATATTTTCCAGAGAAGTAATAAATCATGTCCTGGGGACTATGCACACAACCAGGAGCAAGACTACTGTACCGAGATTTAGCATCACGCTTTAATGAGAATGGAAATAATTGAGAATATAATAATAGCAAATTTTCTCATCATGAGCAAAAAGGGTGGCTATGTCATTCAAATTAGTAAGATGTGCCACAACAGTTTCAATTTCAGAACCATGGAAAGGATCAGATTCAACCAAAGTAATCAACTCTGGGTCAACAGAGAATTCATAATCCTTATCGGCAACAAAGATAGGTGAAGTAGTAAACTGAGGATCACATTTCATTTTAGCATTCAAAGTCTTTTCTTTATACTTGCATAATAATTTTTCTAGATCATCTCTATGCTTAGTTGCCTCCTTATCCATAACAAGCAAGAATATCCCTAGTTGCCTCCTTATCCATAACATAACCTTCCGGTACCTTTGGCAATTCATATCTAGGAGGGCTAGTTCTAATAGGTGTTTCAAGATTTTTAGTTCCAAGCTCTTCATCAGTTTCAACATTCTCAAAAGCTTTAGTTCTTGCAAGTTCACTACTACAGGATGCTGCTAACGCGACACTACGATCAGAGACCCTTCGACGAAACTGTGTGCGATGCATTAATCGCAAACGGTGGTGTAAAAAACTGTCAAAAAGGTGCAAAACGTTTGTGATGATGGATGCATCAAACACGGTTCCGATTTTAGTTGCGTGTGCAATGCAGGGCATACCGTTCAGTTCAATTAACTATTTGCGATGAGGAAGAAGAACAGAAATGGGCAGCGAGATGAAGGCATGTGCGATATACGGCATACAGTTCACTCGGATTAACTGTTTGTGGTGAGGAGGAACAACAGAAACGGGCAGCTGGATAAAGGTTAGTGCGGTTGAGGGCATACGCTTCAGAAGGATTAACTGTTTGCGATTAGCCAACAGAACAGAAACGGTCAGCCAGATCAAAGTGTCTGCGATTGATGGCATACACTTCACACGGATGAACTGTTTGCGATTAGCCACAACAAACAGAAAAAGTTAGATAGATCAACGTGTGTGCGCTAGACGGGCACACATTCTATTTAAAAGAAGCGTGCACAATGGTAATAACGAGCGCGCACGGTTGTTGGAACAAGACATGTGCTGACATTACCTATTGCGGTGCACCCTATGGTGCAAACGCCACGTACGCGGCCGAGAAAGCGTGCCCAGGTTACGCCTTCCGGGAATAGTGCCCCACATAGAACCGTCAATAAATTTTGAGCCTGCGTCCCCTCACATTCCAAATTACTACCACGCTATATTTAATTGCAAACCTGTTCACACCGGTCAAAACCTAAACGGTTTCCCACTTAGAAGCGTATTAGTACTCAGTTATAAGTACTACTACTCCAAGATGACTGCACATTCCTCCTCAACTCCTCATCCACAAAAACAAACAAGTCATTCATAATCGTTCCCTTGCTCCTGCCATGGCCAGCGTGAGTTCTGGGTCGAGAGATTGCCACTAGGGAGAGGCGAGCATGGAAGCGGAAGCACGAGAGATGTCCCGCCTCGCCGCAAAAGTAGCCGACATGTCCCGCCGCACGGCCGTAGCAGCATAGAGGTCCCGCCGCGCCACCGAAGCAGCCCAGAGGTCCCGCCGCGTCGTTGATGCAGCAGACTGGTCCGGCTGTGCCGCGGAAGCAGCAGAGATGTCCCGCCGCGCCACGGATGTAGCAGAGATGTCCTCTCGCGCCGCGGCGGCCTTGGAAAATGTCTCGCGGGCAGGCGAGGACTCTTACAGGCGCATGCATGCGATCGTCCATAGCCAGATGGATCAGATCTCCGGCTGGGTGAGGGTACATGACGAAATGAAAGCCTCGTTTAAATAGGCTACCGGCGTCATCTGGCAACTAAATGAGAGCAATGCGAAGCTCCGGGCCGAGCATGACCTGATGAGGGCGAAGATCGTCGGAAGTGCGGAGCAGCAGGAGGAGACCACTGCCTTGTTGAAGAGGACCGACGTCATCGTCGAGAAAATTATGGACGAGAATGCCATGTTGCGCATCAAGCGCAGAAGGCTGGTGGAGGAATCCGTGGATGCTCTCAAGCAGCATCTTGAGGACAAAAAAGCGCTCATCACCGCTCGCCGCGGAGACTAGTTCCCGCGGCCTGCAGCAACGCATCAAGAAAGTAGAGATTAGTGAGCCAGATCGTTGTCTTCCTTCTTCTTTTGCCATTATGTATTTCGGGCGTTGCCGCATGTGGATTTTTTAATTATGTTCCTAAATATGTAAGAAAATTATCATGCACTGTCATCGTCCTTATATTCATCAGTCTTTCTATAATCGCATTCGATGCTATATAGGTCCGTCAGATCTTACATCAAGATCCGTGCAAAACTTTCTTTTTAGATTTTCTTTTTTTCTCTCTTAAATCTCAGTCCGGTGAGACATAGCCATGCCGTGAAACAGGGGCTCGGGCGCCATTAATGGAGACGTAGGGAGGGAGGTGCGCGGCGGATAGAGGTCAAAGGGCTCTCCTCCCGATGAGCACGTGCAGGGGTCTGATCGCACGCCTCCCGTACTCAAATAGCTACACCACACGACACCTCCTAGCCAATAAAAAAGGGGATGCGTGGCGGCATGTAATTTGTAATTAGAACGCACATGGTTTCAATAATACTTGTGTGTCTGATTTGTAACATGACAACACTTGTTCCAAAATGACTTTGTTGATTGTTAATGTGTGCTCCTTCGCAAATCGGACAGAAAAATTACCACAGCATGTTGGTGCCATGTCATGACACCATGCCAAGTTTCATGATTTTCAGGCGTGTTTTGGATTTACAGGAATTAAAAAACCAAGTTCCTCAATATTTCCAGCCGAGCCACGACGCCGAGATGTTTGAATTTCATTCCCATTTCTTGCATGGGACCTAGAAATTCACCCAAGGACACACATGTGATTTTTCAACCAACTTTGGTGCAGTGGAGCATGTGCTTGTAGTTCAAATTTGAATTATGCACATTAAATTCCCCAAAATTCAGTTAGTGTATATAAAAGGCCAAACGAACCCGAAACAATTCCAAAATTTAGCACGATACTTCTATTTGGTCTAATCTACCCGTGTAAAAAAATTAAGGCGGGAGAAGGCAATTTATGTCGTTTCGCACACGGAGGTGACACGTTCCCTCCCGGAACCACGCGCCTTCTTGAGAGAATCTCCGGTTTGCAAGAAGCTTATACCAAAGCTCGCCCCAATTCCGCCAAATTTTTACCACAACATGTTGGTGCCATGTCATGACACCATGCCAAGTTTCATGATTTTCAGGCGTGTTTTGGATTTACGGGAATTAAAAAACCAAGTTTCTCAATATTTCCAGCCGAGCCACGACGCCCGGATGTTTGAATTTCATTCCCATTTCTTGCATGGGACCTAGAAATTCACCCAAGGACACACATGTGATTTTTCAACCAACTTTGGTGCACTGGAGCATGTGCTTGTAGTTCAAATTTGAATTGTGCACATTAAATGCCCAAAAATTCAATTAATGTATAAAAAAGGACAAACGAACCCGGAATAATTCCAAAATTTAGCATGATACTTCTATTTGGTCTAATCTACTAGTGTAAAAGAATTAAGGTGGGAGAAGGCAGTGTATGTCGTTTTGCACATGGAGATGATACGTTCCCTCTCGGAACCACGAGCCTTCTTGAGAGAAGGTCCGGTTTGCAAGAAGCTTATTCCAAAGCTTGTCCCAATTTGGCCAAAAAAATTACCACAACATACATGTCGGTGCCATGTCATGACACCATGCCAAGTTTTATGATTTTCAGGCGTGTTTTGGATTTACGAGAATTAAAAAACCAAGTTTCTCAATCTTTCCGGCCGAGCCACGACGCCCGGATGTTTGAATTTCATTCCCATGTCTTGCATGGGACCTAAAAATTCACCCAAGGACACACATGTGATTTTTCAACCAACTTTGGTGCACTGTTGCATATGCTTGTAGTTCAAATTTGAATTATGCACATTAAATGCCCAGAAATTCAATTAATGTATAAGAAAAGGCCAAACGAACCCCGAATAATTCCAAAATTTAGCATGATACTTCTATTTGGTCTAACCTGCCTGTGTAAAAAAATTAAGGCGGGAGAAGGCAGTGTACGTATGTCGTTTCGCACACGGAGGTGACACTTTCCCTCTTGGAACCACGAGCCTTCTTGGGAGAAGCTCCGGTTTGCAAGAAGCTTGTACCAAAGCTTGTCCCAATTCGGCCAAAAAAATTACCACAGCATTTTGGTGCCATGTCATGACACCATGCCAAGTTTCATGATTTTTAGCCGTGTTTTGGATTTTCATGAATTAAAAAACCAAGTTTCTCAATCTTTTCAGCCGAGCCACGATGCCCAGATGTTTGAATTTCCTTCCCATTTCTTGCATGGGACCTAGAAATTCACCCAAGGACACACATGTGATTTTTCAACCAACTTTGGTGCACTAGAGCATGTGCTTGTAATTCAAATTTGAATTACGCACATTAAATGACCAGAAATTCAATTAATGTATAAGAAAGTCCAAACAAACCCGGAATAATTACAAAATTTAGCACGATACTCATATAGTTCTATGTTGCCTCTGTAAAAAAATCAAGGGGGGGAGGCAGCGTATATCGTTTCACACACAAAGGTGACACGTCCCCCCCCCCCCGGGAACCACGAGTCTTCTCGGGAGAAGCTCCACTTTGCAAGAAGCTTATACCCAAAAACTTGTCCAAATGTGGCCAATTTTTTTTACCACAACATGTTGGTGCCATGAAATGACACCATGCCAAGTTTCATGATTTTCAGGCTAGTTTTGAATTTCTAGGAATTTAGAAACCAAGTTTCTCAATGTTCCCGGTCGAGCCACGACGCCCAGATGTTTGAACTTCATTCCCATTTCTTGCATGGGACCTATAAATTCACCCAAAGACACACATGTGTTTTTTCAACAAACTTTGGTGCACTGCATGCATGTGCTTGTAGTTCAAATAATAATTATGCACATTAAATGCCTAGAAACTCAATTAATGCATAAAAATTCCAAACAAACCCGGAATAATTCCAAATTTAAACATGACACTCATGTAGTTGCATGTTCACTGTACATAAATGTTCTAGCATACAGTTCACCATCCTTTCCCTCCGTAACACCATTTTGTATTTCAAAACATAATGAAAAAATTAGGTATACCACAAACAGTTCACTAGAAAGAATCGTGTGGGATGCGATAAAATATCTTGGCGCACCGTCTTGTCTGGCTTACACAGGAAGCTTCATCATCTACAGTCCACCGCCCCCGCTTGAACCACACTTGCACGCCAGTTTCTCGCAGCATCGAGCAAAAATTTTCTGCCACCGTGGAAATATCTATCTCCCCGCCCCCTCCCTCCCACCAAAAGCCACATTTCCACTGTTCCTCCTTGCTTTCCAAGTTCAAACCTTCACTGCTGCTTACAGGCAGCTCAGCCTCCTCACCGGAGACCCTTCTTCTTGCAGCGCCGCTTCCTCGCCGGCTACCCTTCTTCTTGCAACACCGCCTCGTCATCGGCGACCCTTCTTCTTGCAGCGCCGCCTCCTCGCTGGCGACCCTTCTTCTTGTTGTGCGGCCTCCTCGCCGCTGACCCTTCTTCTTGCCGCGCAGCCTCGTCAATATGGTCAGGTAATCCACACCCCACCATCCTCCTCCTTCCCCGTCCCACATGCCCTGACCGATGGCGCGACACCTGCCGCCGAAATCACTGTCCCCCTCCTCCAATTAAGCGCCGCCCACAGCCATTTTGCACGCGGTATAACATGGAGCTCAGTAGCATCTGTCAGCGGAGAAGCAAATCGTGGCCGCACGCGCGCACGAGGTTGCTATGGCTACCATGCGTGCCGACCACCAGATCTTGGAGGAGCAGCTCGTCTTCGAGGCCACTGTCGACACCACCACGCGGTTGTCTACTTTAAAACAGAGTTCGTGCTATTTTCTCGAGGCCACCGCCAGTGCCATCTAGTGATTTGTCCTCTGTAATGTTAATATGCAATCTGATGTTCAGTTAATAGTTTGGTCCTCTGAAATGTAATGTTCAATTAACAGTTTGGTCCTCTAAATTTAATGTTCAGCTAACAGTTTGGTCCAACAATTGCTACAATTTGTAGTACTATTCTCAAGCATTCTTTGTTTTTTTAACTGTCTTATCTTCTAGTACATGTTTCTATTCTCCAATGTCGTGCTCAGTTAACTGTTTTGGTTCATTTGGTCTGCTGTCCATTTAACTGTTTGGTTCAATTCTGCAATTTGATTTTCATTTGTTGTGGGTACAATTTTGTATTGTTATGCATGTGAAATAAATCGAATTTGGCTATACTCAATACATATTCTACTGATAGTATGGCAACTCTCAGTTAACCTGATCAAGATCTTCCTTATGTGTGTTGCAGGGAAACAATGGGAGACACTGTAGTTTACCATCGAGGTATGCTCATGCATGGTCCTTTCGCTAATAGCACATTATTGTGCAGTTGCAGGAATCATTCTAATATTTAGGTTTATTAGAATTTGGTCTTGCATATGTAGGTCCTCCTGCCAGAGGCTTAGACCCACTGTTCGACACATTTTGCATATGGGAAATGAGATGTCAATGAATATCAGTCAAGTCAAGAAACTCAGAAAGATTGTTAGGATGAAGAAACTTGCGATGAATAACATCAAGATCTTTGTTTGCACAATGAAGAAGACATCAGTCAACTATAGGATGGTACTAACTCTTTTACCTTGTTTTTACCCCTTACGCCATTTCAAAATTTATAACAGCGATTTATGCATATCTTTGTTTTCAGTACTTTTCAAAGCAGTTCACCGATGATTACCTCTCAAACCACCTGCATGGTCAAGAGGCGAGGAAGGTATTCATTCAACACCCATGGCACAATATTGAAGTCTTCCTGAAGAGGACGAAGGTTGGGCGGGCAATTATCCATAGCCACTGGCCTAAAGTTGCAATGACATTCAACATCACTGAAGGCTCAATATTTGCCTTCCGCTTCTGCAGTTTCCCAGATGAGATTCATCTATCTATTTACCGTGTATGATGCTACTTTCCAAAGGTTTTCGATGTTGCATGTGAAACTTGGTGCTGTTGTGTAATGGCGTAAATGAGTGCCGAAGCTATCTGATGTAATTCGATTATGAAATCCTGGTTGCCGTTATACGAATATGAAATATCTGGTGTGTTTTATAAGAAATATCAATTTGATTACTAAATGGATTATCAATAATAGGCTAATTACCCACTTATTGGGGTTTTCTATTGCAGACGGTTACTCAGACAGCACCGTGGGCGATGAACTCAAACAACCCACATGGTTCCTAGAAAGTAGGCGTGTTCGATCAACTAACAATCACACATGGCTTCCGGCAGAGAACTGTTTGCGTAGGCCACCTTGCACAAACGTTTCCACACAAAAAACTGTGTGTCATATACATACGAACGTAAATGTTTTTCTGGGATTCGTTGTGTGGGATGTACATATGAACGGAAATGATTGGGTTTCGATGCCTTGCCAGATCGCACACGAGCTCATTTTGTGTGCCTAGAGGGCCTATCCCCGACGGTTTCTGGGTCGTGTGGGAAGGACCCCCTATCGCCCACATGAAGGAAATATGCCCTAGAGGCAATAATAAAGTTGTTATTTACATTTCCTTATATCATGATAAATGTTTATTATTCATGCTAGAATTGTATTAACCGGAAACTTAGTACATGTGTGAATACATAGACAAACAGAGTGTCACTAGTATGCCTCTACTTGACTAGCTCGTTGATCAAAGATGGTTAAGTTACCTAGCCATAGCCATGAGTTGTCATTTGATTAACGGGATCACATCATTGGAGAATGATGTGATTGACATGACCCATCCGTTATCTTAGCACGATGATCGTTTAGTTTGTTGTTATTGCTTTCTTCATGACTTATACATGTTCCTATGACTATGAGATTATGCAACTCCCGAATACCGGAGGAACACATAGTGTTCTATCAAACGTCACAACGTAACTGGGTGATTATAAAGATGCTCTACAGGTGTCTCCAATGGTGTTTGTTGAGTTGGCATAGATCGAGATTAGGATTTGTCACTCCGATTGTCGGAGAGGTATCTCTGGGCCTTCTCGGTAATGCACATCACTATAAGCCTTGCAAACAATGTGACTAATGAGTTAGTTACGGGATGATGCATTACGGAACGAGTAAAGAGACTTGCCAGTAACGAAATTGAACTAGGTATGGAGATACCGACAATCGAATCTCGGGCAAGTAACATACCGGTGACAAAGGGAACAACGTATGTTGTTATACGGTTTGACCGATAAAGATCTTCGTAGAATATGTGGGAGCCAATATGAGCATCCAGGTTCCGCTATTGGTTATTGACCAGAGATGAGTCTCGGTCATGTCTACATAGATCTCGAACCCGTAGGGTCCGCACGCTTAACGTTCGGTGACGATCGGTATTATGAGTTTATGTGTTTTGATGTACCAAAGGTTGTTCGGAGTCCTGGATGTGATCACGGACATGACGAGGAGTCTCGAAATGGTCGAGACATGTATATTGATATATTGGAAGGTTATGTTTGGACACCGGAAAGGTTTCGGATGAGTTCGGGCATTTTCCGGAGTACCGGAAGGTTACCGGAAACCCCCGGGGGCTTAATGGGCCTACATGGGCTTTAGTGGAAGAGAGGAGAGGCGGCCAAGAGGTGGGGCGTGCCCCCCCAAGCCCAATCCGAATTGGGAAGGGGCCGGCCCCTCTTTCCCTCTTCTCCTCTTCCCCTTCCTTCCCTCTCCTATTAGGACTAGGAAAGGGGGGAACCTACTCCTAGTAGGAGTAGGATTCCCCCCCTTGGGGGCGCACCATGAGGCCCGGCAGCCCCCTCCTCCCCTCCTTTATATACGGGGGAGGGGGCACCCCATAGACACACAGGTTGATTGTTTAGCCGTGTGCAGTGCCCCCCTCCACAGATTTCCACCTCGGTCATATCGTTGTAGAGCTTAGGCGAAGCCCTGCGTCGGTAACTTCATCATCACCGTCATCACGCCGTCATGCTGACGAAACCCTCCCTCGGCCTCAGCTAGATCAAGAGTACGAGGGACGTCACCGAGCTGAATGTGTGCAGATCGCGGAGGTGCCGTGCGTTCGGTACTTGATCGGTTGGATCGCGAAGACGTTCGACTACATCAACCGCGTTACTTAACGCTTCCGCTTTCGGTCTACGAGGGTACCTGGACATACTCTCCCTACTCGTTGCTATGCATCTCCTAGATAGATCTTGCGTGATTGTAGGAAATTTTGAGAAATACTTCGTTCCCCAATAGTGGCATCCGAGCCAGGTCTATGCGTAGATGTTATATGCATGAGTAGAACACAAAGAGTTGTGGGCGATTAGTCATACTACTGACCAGCATGTCATACTTTGATTCGGCGGTATTGTTGGATGAAGCGGCTCAGACCGACATTACGCGTATGCTTACGCGAGATTGGTTCTACCGGCGTGCTTCGCACACAGGTGGCTAGTGGGTGTCTGTTTCTCCAACTTTAGTTTAATCGAGTGTGACTACGCCCGGTCCTTGTTGAAGGTTAAAATAGCACACTTGACGAAAAATCGTTGTGGTTTTTGATGCGTAGGTAAGAACGGTTCTTGCTAAACCCGTAGCAGCCACGTAAAATTTGCAACAACAAGTAGAGGACGTCTAACTTGTTTTTGCAGGGTATGTTGTGATGTGATATGGTCAAGACGTGATGATATATAAATTGTTGTATGAGATGATCATGTTTTGTAACAGTTATCGACAACTGGCAGGAGCCTTATGGTTGTCGCTTTATTGTATGAAATGCAATCGCCATGTAATTGCTTTACTTTATCACTAGTGGTAGCGATTGTCATGATAGCAATAGTTGGCGAGACAACAACGATGCTTCGATGGAGATCAAGGTGTCAAGCCGGTGACGATGGTGATCATGACGGTGCTTTGGAGATGGAGATCAAAGGCACAAGATGATGATGGCCATATCATATCACTTATATTGATTGCATGTGATGTTTATCCTTTATGCATCTTATTTTGCTTAGTTCTGCGGTAGCATTATAAGATGATCTCTCACTAAATTTCAAGGTATAAGTGTTCTCCCTGAGTATGCACCGTTGCGACAGTTCGTCGTGCCGAGACACCATGTGATGATCGGGTGTGGTAAGCTCTACATTCACATACAACGGGTGCAAGCCAGTTTTGCACACGCAGAATACTCGGGTTAAACTTGACGAGCCTAGCATATGCAGATATGGCCTCGGAACACCGAGACCGAAAGGTTGAGCGTGAATCATATAGTAGATATGATCAACATAGTGATGTTCACCATTGAAAACTACTCCATCTCACGTGATGATCGGACATGGTTTAGTTTATTTGGATCACGTGATCACTTAGATGATTAGAGGGATGTCTATCTAAGTGGGAGTTCTTAAGTAATATGATTAATTGAACTTTAATTTATCATGAACTTAGTACCTAATAGTATTTTGCATGTCTATGTTGTTGTAGATCAATGGCCCGTGCTGCTGTTCCTTTGAATTTTAATGCGTTCCTAGAGAAAACTAAGTTGAAAGATGATGGTAGAAACTACACGGTCTAGGTCCGTAACTTGAGGATTATCCTCATTGCTGCACAGAAGAATTATGTCCTTGATGCACTGCTAGGTGACGGACCTATTGCAGGAGCAGATGCTGACGTTATGAACGTTTGGCAAGCTCGGTATGATAACTACTTGATAGTTTAGTGCGCCATGCTTTACGACTTAGAACCAGGACTTCAAAAACATTTTGAACGCCACAGAGCATATAAGATGTTCCAAGAGATGAAATTGGTATTTTAGACTCATGCCCGAGTCGAGAGGTATGAGACCTCGGACAAGTACTTTGCCTACAAGATGGAGGAGAATAGCTCAACCAGTGAGCATGTGCTCAGATTGTCTGAGTACTGCAATCGCTTGAATCAAGTGGGAGTTAATCTTCCAGATAAGATAGTGATTGACAGAGTTCTCTAGTCACTATCACCAAGTTACTGGAACTTCGTGATGAACTATAATATGCAAGGGATGACGAAAACGATTCCCGAGGTCTTCGTGATGCTGAAATTGACGAAGGTAGAAATCAAGAAAAGCATCAAATGTTGATGGTTGACAAGACCACTAGTTTCAAGTAAAAGGGCAAGGGAAAGAAGGGGAACTTCAAGAAGAATGGCAAGCAAGTTGCCACTCCCATGAAGAAGCCCAAAGCTAGACCCAAGCCTGAAACTGAGTGCTTCTACTGTGAAGGAAATGGTCAATGGAAGTGGAACTGCCCCAAATACTTGGCGGATAAGAAGGATGGCAAAGTGAACAAAAGTACATATGATATACATGTTATTGATGTGTACTTTACTAGTGTTCATAGTAGCCCCTGGGTATTTGATACTGGTTCAGTTGCTATGATTAGTAACTCGAAACAGGAGTTACAAAATGAACAGAGACTAGTTGAGGACGAGGTGACAATGTGTGTTGGAAGAGATTCCAAGGTTGATAAGATCACCATTGCACACTCCCTTTACCTTCGGGATTAGTGTTGAACCTAAAATAAATGTTATTTGGTGTTTGCGTTGAGCATAATATGATTAGATCATGTTTATTGCAATACGTTTATTCATTTAAATCAAAGAATAATTGTTATTCTATTTACATGAATAAAACCTTCTGTGGTCATACACCCAAGGTGAATGGTTTATTGAATCACGATCGTAGTGATACACATATTCATAATATTGATGCCAAAAGATGCAAAGTTGATAACGATAGTGCAACATATTTGTGGCACTGCCGTTTAGGTCATATTGATGTAAAGCACATGAAGAAACTCCATGCTGATGGGCTTTTGGAATCACTTGATTATGAATCACTTGATGCTTGTGAACCATGCCTCATGGGAAAGATGACTAAGACTCCGTTCTCCGGAACAATGGAGCGAGCAACTGACTTATTGGAAATAACACATACTGATGTATGCGATCCAATGAGTGTTGAGGCTCGCAGTGAGTATCGTTATATTCTGACCTTTAAAGATGATTTAAGCAGATATGGGTATATATCTACTTGATGAAACATAAGTCTGAAACATTTGAAAAGTTCAAAGAATTTCAGAGTGAAGTGGAAAATCATCGTAACAATAAAATAAAATTTCTGCGATCTGATCATGGAGGAGAATATTTGAGTTACGAGTTTGGTCTTCATTTGAAACGATGTGAAATAGTTTCGCAACTCACGCCACCTGGAACACCACAGCGTAATGGTGTGACCGAACGTCATAACCGTACTTTATTAGATATGGTGCGACCTATGATGTCTCTTACTGATTTATCACTATCGTTTTGGGGTTATGCATTAGAGACAGCTGCATTCATGTTAAATAGGGCACCGTCTAAAAAATCCGTTGAAACAACACCGTATGAACTATGGTTTAGCAAGAAGCCTAAGCTGTCATTTCTTAAAGTTTGGGGTTGCGATGCTGATGTGAAAAAGTTTAAGCCTGATAAGCTCAAACCCAAATCGGGGAAGTGCGTCTTCATAGGATACCCAAAAGAAACTGTTGGGTACTCCTTCTATCATAGATCCGAAGGCAAGATCTTTGTTGCTAAGATTGGATCCTTTCTAGAGAAGGAGTCTCTCTTGAAAGAAGTGAGTGGGAGGAAAGTAGAACTTGATGAGGTAGTTGTACCTTCTCCCTTATTGGAAAGTAGTTCATCACAGAAATCAGTTCCTGTGACTCCTACACCAATTAGTGAGGAAGCTAATGATGATGATCATGTAACTTCAGATCAAGTTACTACCGAACCTCGTAGGTCAACCAGAGTAAGATCCGCACCAGAGTGGTACGGTAATCCTGTTCTGGAGGTCATGTTACTTGACCATGACGAACCTACGAACTATGAGGAAGCGATGATGAGCCCAGATTCCGCGAATGGCTTGAGGCCATGAAATCTGAGATGGGATCCATGTATGAGAACAAAGTGTGGACTTTGGTTGACTTGCCCAATGATCGGCAAGCCATAGAGAATAAATGGATCTTCAAGAAGAAGACTGACACTGACGGTAATGTTACTGTCTACAAAGCTCGACTTGTTGCGAAAGGTTTTCGACAAGTTCAAGGAGTTGACTACGATGAGACCTTCTCACCCGTAGCAATGCTTAAGTCCATCCGAATCATGTTAGCAATTGCCGCATTTTATGATTATGAAATTTGGCAAATGGTTGTAAAAACTACATTCCTGAATGGATTTCTGGAAGAAGAGTTGTATATGATGCAACCAGAAGGTTTTATCGATCCAAAGGATGCTAACAAAGTGTGCAAGCTCCAGCGATCCATTTATGGACTGGTGCAAGCATCTCGGAGTTGGAATGAACATTTTGATACTATGATCAAAGCATATGGTTTTATACAGACTTTTGGAGAAGCCTGTATTTACAAGAAAGTGAGTGGGAGCTCTGTAGCATTTCTAATATTATATGTGGATGACATAATGTTGATTGGAAATGATATAGAATTTCTGGATAGCATAAAAGGATACTTGAAGAAGAGTTTTTCAATGAAAGACCTCGGTGAAGCTGCTTATATATTGGGCATCAAGATCTATAGAGATAGATCAAGACACTTAATTGGACTTTCACAAAGCACCTACCTTGATAAAGTTTTGAATAAGTTCAAAATGGGTCAAGCAAAGAAAGGGTTCTTGCCTATATTACAAGGTGTGAAGTTGAGTCAGACTCGATGCCCGACCACCGCAGAAGATAGAGAGAAAATGAAAGTCATTCCCTATGCTTCAGCCATAGGTTCTATCATGTATGCAATGCTGTGTACCAGACCTGATGTGTGCCTTGCTATTAGTTTAGCAGGGAGGTACCAAAGTAATCCAGGAGTGGATCACTGGACAACGGTCAAGAACACCCTGAAATACCTGAAAAGGACTAAGGATATGTTTCTCGTTTATGGAGGTGACAAAGAGCTCGTTGTAAATGGTTACGTCGATGCAAGCTTTGACACTGATCCAGATGACTCTAAGTCACAAACCAGATACGTATTTATATTGAACGGTGGAGCTGTCAGTTGGTGCAGTTCTAAGAAAAGCGTCGTGGCGGGTTCTACGTGTGAAGCAGAGTACATAGTTGCTTCGGAAGCAGCAAATGAAGGAGTCTGGATGAAGAAGTTCATATCCGCACTAGGTGTCATACCTAGTGCATCGGGGGGTCCAATGAAAATCTTTTGTGACAATACTGGTGCAATTGCCTTGGCAAAGGAATCCAGATTTCACAAGAGAACCAAGCACATCAAGAGACGCTTCAATTCCATCCGCGATCAAGTCAAGGAGGGAGACATAGAGATTTGCAAGATACATACGGATCTGAATGTTGCAGACCCGTTGACTAAGCCTCTCTCACGAGAAAAACATGATCAGCACCAAGACTCCATGGGTGTTAGAATCATTATTGTGTAATCTAGATTATTGACTCTAGTGCAAGTGGGAGACTGAAGGAAATATGCCCTAGAGGCAATAATAAAGTTGTTATTTATATTTCCTTATATCATGATAAATGTTTATTATTCATGCTAGAATTGTATTAACCGGAAACTTAGTATATGTGTGAATACATAGACAAATATAGTGTCACTAGTATGCCTCTACTTGACTAGCTCGTTGATCAAAGATGGTTAAGTTTCCTAGCCATAGACATGAGTTGTCATTTGATTAACGGGATCACATCATTAGAGAATGATGTGATTGACATGACCCATCCGTTAGCTTAGCACGATGATCGTTTAGTTTGTTGCTATTGCTTTCTTCATGACTTATACATGTTCCTATGACTATGAGATTATGCAACTCCCGAACACCGAAGGAACACATAGTGTGCTATCAAACGTCACAGCGTAACTGGGTGATTATAAAGATGCTCTACAGGTGTCTCCGATGGTGTTTGTTGAGTTGGCATAGATTGAGATTAGGATTTGTCACTCCGATTGTCGGAGAAGTATCTCTGGGCCCTCTCGGTAATGCACATCACTATAAGCCTTGCAAGCAATGTGACTAATGAGTTAGTTACGGGATGATGCATTACGGAATGAGTAAAGAGACTTGCCGGTAACGAGATTGAACTAGGTATTGAGGTACCGACGATCGAATCTCGGGCAAGTAACATACCGATGACAAAGGGAACAACGTATGTTGTTATGCGGTTTGACCGATAAAGATCTTCGTAGAATATGTGGGAGCCAATATGAGCATCCAGGTTCCGCTATTGGTTATTGACCAGAGATGATTCTCAGTCATGTCTACATAGTTCTCGAACCCGTAGGGTCCGCACGCTTAACGTTCGGTGACGATCAGTATTATGAATTTATGTGTTTTGATGTACCGAAGGTTGTTCGGGGTCACGGATGTGATCATGGACATGACGAGGAGTCTCGAAATGGTCGAGACATGAAGATTGATATATTGGAAGGTTATGTTTGGACACCTGAAAGGTTTCGGATGAGTTCGGGCATTTTCTGGATTACCGGGAGGTTACCGGAACCCCCGGGGGCTTAATGGGCCTACATGGGCTTTAGTGGAAGAGAGGAGAGGCGGCCAAGAGGTGGGGCGCCCCCCAAGCCCAATCCGAATTGGGAAGGGGCCGCCCCCCTTTCCCTCTTCTCCTCTTCACCTTCCTTCCCTCTCCTATTAGGACTAGGAAAGGGGGGAACCTACTCCTAGTAGGAGTAGGGTTCCCCCCTTGGGGGCACGCCATGAGGCCGGCCGCCCCCTCCTCCCTTCCTTTATATACGGGGGAGGGGGGCACCCCATAGACACACAAGTTGATTGTTTAGCCGTGTGCAGTCATATCGTTGTAGTGCTTAGGCGAAGCCCTGCGTCGGTAACTTCATCATCATGCTGACGAAACTCTCCCTTGGCCTTAGCTGGATCAAGAGTACGAGGGACGTCACCGAGCTGAACGTGTGCAGATCGTGGAGGTGCCGTGCGTTCGATACTTGATCGGTTGGATCGTGGAGACGTTCGACTACATGAATCGCGTTACTTAACGCTTCCGCTTTTGGACTACGAGGGTACGTGGACACACTCTCCCCGCTCGTTGCTATGCATCTCCTAGATAGATCTTGCGTGATCGTAGGAATTTTTTTGAAATACTGCGTTCCCCAACACCACACTCACTTGGCAACGGTTCCGAGCGCCGTCGCGGAAAGGGGTTAAAAACCGTTTGTATAGCAGGTCTCTGCACCAGTGGTTGTTTATCAAAATCTCACCTAGTGGCACATTATCATCAAGCAAGGTACTAGCATCATCATAAATATCATTCATAGCAGAAGTGGTATCATCAGTAACTTGCGACATATCAAGATTAATAGCATATGGTGGTGTTGCAAGTTTACTTATAACAGAAGGTTAATCAAGTGCAGAGCTAGATGGTTGTTCCTTACCTCTCCTCGTCCTAGAGGGAAAAATCTTAGTCTTAACATCCTTCAGATTCTTCATAGTGACAATTCGATAATAATCCCAAGTGATTCAACAAATATAGCTATGCTCCTCGGCAACGGTGCCAGAAAAAGGTCTTGATAACCCACAAGTATAGGGGATCACAACAGTTTTTGATGGTAGAGTATTCAACCCAAAGTTATGGATTCGACACAAGGGGAGCCAAAGAATATTTGCAAGTATTAGCAACTGAGTTGTCGATTCAGTCACACCTGGAGATTAATTATCTGCAACAAAGCGATCAGTAGCACAATAATATGATAGCTTTGATAATAGTTGTAGCAGCAACAGTAACGGTAACAGTGATAGTAATAGTTTTGTAGCAGTGACAATAGTAACAGCAGTAGTAGTAACTTATCATAATCAATATGTAGGAAAATCATAGGCATTGGATCGGCGATTTGTTGGATGATATTCATCATGTGACAGTTACAACCTAGGGCAATACGGCACCAGCTCCAGATAAATATAATGTAGGCATGTATTCTGTAAATAGTCATACGTGGTTATGGAAAGAACTTGCATGACATCTTTTGTCCTACCCTCCCATGGCAGCGGGGTCCATAAGGAAACTAAGGGATATTAAGGCCTCCTTATAATAGAGAACCAGAACAAAGCATTAACACATGGTGAATATATGAACTCCTCAAACTACCACTACAAAAAATACACTTCCGTGATGATACGTGTTCGTCACAGTAGGTCATGTTTTCTGTCATGCATGTACATCCATGACGATTTTATTACAGAATCAAGATAGTCATACCTGTGCTGTCGTAGAAGTGTTCCATGACATTAAGAAAATTATCATCACGGAGGTGTCCACTTCCATGACGATAAAACGCGCGTCATAGAAGTGCTTTCGTCAAGGGTGACCGACACGTGGCATCGATCGTAACGGCTCGCCGTTAAGCTATCAGGTCCTGTTTTGGATCCGATAACCCGTTAACAGACTAGACCAATGGGGATTTTCCACGTGTAAAATTCTCATTGGTCAGAGGAAACACATGTTGGCTCATCGCTGGGACAGATGTCATCCACTCATTGGACAGGAGGCGCCTATGATACGTCGACACATGGCATGACCCAACAGAGGCCCATTCCGATGAAAAGGCCGGGCCTGTCAAAATAAGCAGGCCGGCCCATTAGCGGCCTACTTGAGTCAGGCCCATTTACAAGTACGGCCCATACAAGTTACACAGAATCGGCCCATCAAAGGCCCATTCTAGATTGGACAATTTCCAGCCCATCGTCAGTTTAAGCCCGTTAATGGCCCGCTACATTGTTGGGCTCAATTGCGGCCCGAGCTTCTTTCGGCCTGTTAGCAGCCCATCGTCAGTTCCAGCCCGTTAATGGCCCAGAACGTCTTTCGGCCTTTTCTCAGCCCATTCTGCAGTTGGGCCAATTCTAGCCCGCTGTGACTTTAGGCCTGTCCTTGGCCCATTCGGTAAATGGGCCAACTCTTAGCCCATTTTGTCTCTCGGCCTATTAAGGGCCCGCACAACAGTTGGGCCTTTGACTTTAGGTCCATTAGGGGGCCACATTCCGCAGGGCATCATTTCAGCCCAACACGACTTTCGGCCTATTAAAAGCCTAGTTTGCAAATTGGGCCTCCTCTGGCCCATAACACTTTCGGCCTCTTACTGGCCCGTAAAGTAGAAGGGTCGAGACCAAATTGACATTTATTTCAGCCTGCTAAAGGCCCGCAGGCCATTTCCATTTATACGGTCCTATCGAGCTTTAGGCCTGTTGACGGCCTGCTACGAGCCGTTGTTACGGTGGGCCCATTTGCGATCCACTTAATATTATTTTGACCAGCCCAATTAAGGCCTGCTTTGACTGCACATGTTTGTTCGTTTGTATGGCGTCCAGGAAATGTTTGGGCGTGTTGGCCCCCGTTTCAACGATATAGCACATTCAAGAACTATCCTACTCTATACTATTGCCTCTAAAAAACATACACTATACAATAAAAAGCATAGAAACGTAGAATAATCCTACACTATACAATAAAGAAATTACAGCCGAATATACCCACTAGGCATTATAGTTCGGCACAAGTGATTATAAAGCGTACACAAACAGCAAATTACATACACTGGACAAATAAAGCTCATACATCATGGACACGCATCAACATAACTTACCATTTGAACTATAATCTCTTCAGAAAAGAGGATTGGCCGGATTCAGATAGCACAAATTTCAGTCTGCAAAATCTCCAATTCCTTCGTGGTTACCTCAATGTCTTGTTTCATTTTTTTGACTCCTGCATCTAATACCTGCATGTCCAGTCTCAACTTGTTGATTGTACATTGAGAATCATGTACACGTTGTCTTGCCACCTCTAGTTGATGCTCGAGAACATTAGCACATTCCAATTCCAATCCATAATCATTCAGTAACGGCCATGCCGCACTGCTCGCATATATTTGTGTTGATGTCACTTCATCATGAAATGTTTCTATAAGTACACATGGCTAGGGCAAAAATATAGTTACAACAGTGAAGCGAGCAAGACAGACTATTGTGTACATGGCAAAACATGACTAACAATAATGTTACACGTCATGGAGCATAAGCAGGTGATATTTTCAAAATTATAAAAAAGGTAGTCTGTGCAGCCTGCATACAAAAATCTCTCTTAGCTCATCAGAGGAGCATGATGTTGGGGCACAATCCAAAACACAGACAAGTTACAAATTTAGACAACACGTTGCGTATAAGCAAGCAAGCAAGCAGTTCGCCATTCTGTAGCTCAATTAAAGTCTTAGGGAGCATAATGAACAACAGAGGGATTCATACAAACCTACTACAGCAAGCAAAACTATGCAATCATTAGCCTAGTATAAACTAGACTGTGAGCCTCATGCAATAATAGTTGGTTAATAGACTTCAAAGCTTCAGGCACACTTCGCCAGAGTAATTAAATGGTAAGGCCTTTAATTATGTCAACTAATAGTTATACAAGTACCCAACATTAGGCATCATTGTTTGGGCATCTCATTAACAGAGGACAAATAAAGCAATTGAAAAGAGCAAATTAACTATGCCTGAAACAAACAAGGAATTGAACTGTTGAGTTGGATACAATGACTTACCTTAACCGGTTGAACAGGCTCAGCGCAGCTCCTACTTCTCTTGCAAGGCTCCTTCCTAACATCTTGTACTTGGAAATCCTCAATCTTATCTTCGTTGCACCCCCTCTGCAAGGTGACACAAACTAGTTACTCGTCTCCTTGGAAGATAAATATGCATACTTTCCAGTCCATGAACAACACAAAAGGATGAGATTGTAACAAAACAATACCACATAATGAAACATGCCACATCTCTTGCACTTTCACACAACGAAATGAGCATTTACTATGTCTGCACTATGTAAAAACTAGGCATACCTTCGAATTGGATCTCCAGGTACTCTTGGAGAGCCTACTTTAGTGTACAGCCAAACCTTTATGTCACCTATGAGTTATACAAGGCCCCACTACAGCAGCCCTTAGTGTTTAAAGCGTTGACAAGCTCTGTTAGAGTGTTAGGTCAAGAACAACAAGTAATCAAAGCAAACAATCCTAGTATGGTTGGCTGATGCAAACAACAATTGAACAGATGTGTGAGCAAATCTTACATATCAAGAAAAGAAGCAAAGAAGGAGGCTTAAAGACCATCACTTGACTGACCAGATTTAAGGGGCATTTAAACATCATGTGCAATGTATGAACTAACATAAACATTGCATATTCCAGATTCTACAATGGAATGCACATGTATTAGGTTATGCCATGTATGATGATGCCTAAATGTACACTATAGCAGGCAGGGGTGATTCATCATTGCACGCACAATTGAATTGCAGGTTAAGGGCCAGTTCGATTCCGCCTTTTCAGGGCTTATTGTCAAAATAAGTCATAAAAGATGTAAAGAAGTCATTTTTGAGTTATGGGTTTGGGCTTAACTTATTTCGCTTTGGAGGGGGGTGTTTCAGGTAGAAGCTCACTAAAAATTAAAGGGAAGGGGAATAGTGAAATGACTCTGTTGTCTGCCTATATTACACTCAAAATGCAACTGCTCACACCCGCGTCACACCTGACCCTCAAGTAAAAACAAACACGCAAGCGTTCATTGCCCTGCCCGCTTACATCTCCTCTCCCCTTTCCCTCTACCTCGATCCCCTGCCTGCAGCCCTAGGGTTCCTCCAGCGAGCTGACGCCTCTGGTCCCATCTAGCCTGGTCCTCGATGATGCTCTATCCAGCTAGGCTACATGGCTGGTAGGTAGGGGCAAATCTCCCCGGCTGCTCCTCCCTCTGGCGCCGCCCCTCATTCTCATGGTCTCCAGCAGCTGCTCCACTGTGGTCCGTCCAACGCACTACTCCAGCGGGGGCCGCACAACTACGGCGGATGCCACACTGCAGCAGAAGGCACCTTATTCCCCCTCCCCTCCTCCCAGGCCGTCGCCTTGAGGTGCTGTTGAAGGATGAGCTCATCCAACAAGGTGAGGATCTCCTCTGATTTGCCAAATTTTCATTCTGATCCACTATACGATGAATTACTATGAGCCGCTTCTACTGCTGCTATATGATGCATTGCTATGAGCTGCTCCTGCTACTACTATATGATGAATTGCTATGAGCTACTACTACTATATGATGAATTGCTATGAGCTGCTGCTGCTATATGATGAGTTGCTATAAGCTGCTCCTGCTGCTGCTGTATGATGAATTGCTATGAGCTGCTCATGCTGCTGCTATATGATGAATTGCTATGAGCTGCTCCTACTTCTGCTATATGATGAATTGCTATGAGCTGCTGCTAGTATATGGTGAATTGCAGACTGCTGCTGCTACTGTATGATGAGTTGCTATGAGCTACTGCTGCTATATGATGCTTTTAGGTGCTGCTGCTATATGATAATAACCAGCCACTTGGACCATCGAATTTCAATAAATAATTGTTCTTCATTTAAATGTGGGTCATGCATTCTTCGTTTAAATTAGGCAATTGGATCTCTATGGAAGACATTGACCAAAGTAGATTGTGCCAAGTAGATGGTATCTTTGTATTTGCATTTTGAACAAATAGTGATGGTCTGTTTTCCTATCATATTAATTACTGCACTGGGTTCAATTTGTGATGTTTGCAAGTCAAATTATTTTTCATATGGGCAGAAAAATGAAAAAATATAATGCAATCTAGACTTTTCACTGATCATACCAAAGATAAGCTGAAAAGGAAGGCAATGAAAAGAACTGGTTGGCTTATTACCTGGAGCATATATTCACAGGTGCTTATTTTCTTAGGATAACTCGTAATAATTGTCCCTAAGAAACTTGGCCAATAGAACTGACATACAAATAACATGTCACGATGATTGCAATGGAGGAGTGACCTACCATAGCACACTGTATAGGCTCACCGCCGCCTCTCCTTTTTTTGCGATGTTCCATGAAATTGCCACATACATCTTGTACTTTTTCATTGTGTAACCCTATCTGCAAGTTGACACGGCTAATTTCAGACATCTCTACATGATAATACATTGCATATACCTTCCGCATATTTAAACCACCTATTAATGATTGTGTGCGTAGCATAAACTAGCCATGACTCTGTGTGCTAGACTAGCAGCACTCTAAGGGAGCCTAATGTAGTGCACTGGAATTCCTACATGCCACCTACGATTTTGTGTAATGTACAACCTCTGTTCCTAAATATATGTCTTTGTAGAGATTCCAGTATGGACCACATACAGATGTATATAGATGCATTTTCGAGTGTAGATTCACTCATTTTCCTCCGTATGTAGCCTATAGTGGAATCTCTAGAAAGACTTATATTTAGGAACGGAGGTACGAGGTAGTATCATGTATGACATATACATATCTAATTTAGCAGCCAGTAGTAGAAATCATTGTCTGCATAAAGGGATTACTGGTCGAAAATCCTAGCAAAGCATGCTGGCAGGCACACAGCAATACAAGAGAGAGAGACGTGCTTACAAGATCATAGCAATGCCTCAGTCCAGGATCTTGGTTGGTCAAGCTGTTAGATCCAGAAGAAACATCGTCCTTGTAGTTTTTGCTAGCTGCATAAAGGTAACAGTGACCTATTAGTATATTTGAAGTACATCGGGCAGGTGATGCTGGACAGGTTTAAAGGTGACAAGTACCTAGGCCGTGGCGCGTGGTTGGCATCTTGCCAGACGGTGGGAATCAGGTTAGAAACGTCAAGGGTGATGACGCTGCGCTGGCTGTCGGGGTCCGGTAACGGGATCTAGAGCCGTCGAGTAGGGTGTTTGTGGAGCGGCTCTGGTAGGGTGGACTACGGTGTGGGCGAAGCGGATCTGTGGCCGTGGATCGGTGAAGCTGCTCCGGTGGTTGGGTTAAGGATGGTGTCGACGATGCGGATCTGTGGCCGTGCACAGGGCGTCAGAAGCTGCTCCGGTAGGTTGGATGAGGGTGCGACGAAGCGGATCTGTGGCCGTGGACTTGTGAGTTGGCAAAGTGGCCCTGGTAGGGTTGAGAATGGTATAGGCAAAGCTACTCCGGTAGGGTTGACGATGGTGTCGGTGAAGCGGCTCCGGTAGGGTTGAGGAAGGTGCCGGCGAAGAGGATCAGAGGCCATCGGTGGGGTGGCTCCGGGGGGGTGTGGACGAAGCGTCTCCGGTGGGGAGTACGAATGAGCCGCTGCAGATGTGCTGTAGTTGACGAGAGTACCGGCGAAGCAGATCCGGCGCCGTGGACAAGGCCGACACTGAATGGGCTGTGGTACAATGGTGGATGAGCAGTCTACTTGTTTCTAGTGGCGGTGGGAGGGGTAGATGCGGCCGCAGAAGTAGATCCAGCGAGGTGGACGCCGCTGACAGTGAATGGGCTCTGGTACGCCAATGGATGAGCAGTCTAGGGTTTCGAGAGGGGAGGGGTAGAAAGGCCGATGAAGTACGGACGGCGTGATGTAAGATGCTCTGGTGCTATGGAGTTAGTCGTTTTTTGCGGGAGGGGGAGAGGAAATGGGGTGCCATGTGGTGGGGGGAACCGGAAGTTACCAAAGCAGCCCCGACCTATTATGTAGATGAGGGCGGTATTGTTACTGTTGTTCTCCATGCACCAAGGACAAAAGGGGAATTTCGCATGCTAAAGACTAGGTGGCAGAAATTTTAGAAGGAGGTGGGAGATTTTGCCGCCCGCGGGATCGTTCGTATCCAGTTTCAACTAATTTTGGACCGTGCTAGAGGGAAGGTCATGCGAGACTGTGTACACGAGGCACGCGTCAGCAGTTAATAACTGGTGTGAAGTCCACCCCAGAAAAAATGACAATAACTCGGGATGATGCGCCGATAACTTGGACGTTCACACGGGCGCGGCCAATCGTACGGGTGTAGAGGCGCGTTCACAAAAAAGGGATCAAACGCTCAGCCTATGTATTTCTCGTGTAAATAGATAATTTAGTGCCATTGGTTATTTACTTTAAACATAATGCATTGACGTGTTAGTGTAGAGGCGCACAAAAAGAAATGGATATTGTAGTCCCACAAAACAAATGGATATTGTAGCCCGCTACTTAAAAGTGTTACCTCATATGATTACATAGCCTCCATTTCATAAATTGCGTACCCATTGAATTCATATATGAATATTACATATATTACTTCATAATAGAACCTTAAATCATCCAAGACTAATGAATTTGGTGCATGTACATGATAACTACATTGGTTGTTTGAAGAAACATCACTGTAACTTTGGCATGCACAATTGAAAAGGTTTATTTAGATAGAAAAAAAATGTGATATGTGAGTGTCCAATCTTTATATCGTTGAATCGATATTGTACCTTTGGCCACGATACGAAGTATATATTGATTTATGTTCAAGCGATGCACGTCCACGATCGCTAGATAGTGATACGTGAATGAATTGTGCAATCGCTCTCACACGCATACATATCTCATTTACCTGTGGGCATCGGAATCACACACGCGCACTTCGTGTATTTCTCTCCCTCCGTCAAGGTTAGAATTCGTCTTTCTACCCCGTCCTGCAAGTCTCTCACACAGAAACACACACGCTCTCTCTGTCGAACTTGCCCACCCCTTTAATTCCGCCCACCCACAACCACTAATGTCTCAAAGGATAATTATCTCTCTCACACATATGCCTAAGGTTAACTCGAGTTCCGGAACCATATGAATACATACAATGGGATTCCAGCAGAGCACCTTTTGTTTTGAGATATCGCTCTCTCTCTCTCTCACACACACACACACGTAGGCATTGTTTATCGCTTCATTTTTTCCGGCACTTGCATGCACACCGTTTGTTTATCTCCATGATGCTTTAAGTATGCCTCGTACACATCCTATCTACCTATCCCTTAATATAGATATGGGTCACACAAACTCCTTCTCCCTACTAGCAAGATGCCCATGCGTTGCATGGAACATCAAGATGCATCTGTATGATTAATTTATCTTGTGGGAGAAAAAGATGAACGAGGGAATGCCTTATTTGCAAATGTGGAGAGGGGTGTGGGTATCTTTTTGCAAAATTGCCATAGTTTCCTTCCTATCCATCAGATATAAATCGGATGGCCTATATTGCAGGATGGCGGGAACACCATCATCACCAACTCTGTTTTTTTATAAGAGTAGAGATATGTAAGTGTCACTGCCCCCCCACCCACCCACCCACACACACACACACTTCCCGACACCGAAGGAGTAGGGTGACACCTCAATCTTGCTACTAATCTATCGACTGGCTTCTCTCTCAAACACACACACACTACCCGACACCGAAGGGGTAGGGTGACACATCGATCATGATAGTAATCTATCTACTCCTCTTTCAAACACACACACACACTCGCTAGTTGTGCCTTTGTGCCTACCGCGCACACTCTCAGTACGTCTTTCTCTCCGTCCCCTTCCCCACCCCCAACCCCAACAATGACAGCAGAAGGGTGACAACTCGATCTGATCTTAATCTGCCAATCGGTTTCTCTCAAACATTGTGTCTCCGTGCCTCGCTCAAACACACGACATACGTCTTTTTCTCTATAGCCCCCTCGATATGTAGACTTCTCGCGCGCGCACAGCTGTAGTGACGATGACGCTGAACCCAATGTGCCTTGTTTTCACCGGCCTCATGTGATAGTTTTCACCCTGTTTTCTGTTAATTAACAAGACAACCTTTTATTTGTTAGTACTAGTGAATCTGAAATCATTTGGGGCAGACATATAATATATCACTTCAACCCAATTATCGCAGTAACTATTTTAAAAGAAACTAGCTAGATGCCCATGCGTTGCACGGAACATCAAGATGCATTTGTATGAGTAGTTTATCTTGTGAGAGACTAGCAAGATGCCCATGCGTTGCACGAAACATCAAGATGCATTTATATGAGTAGTTTATCTTGTGAGAGAAAAAGATGAACGAGGGAAGGCCTTATTTGCAAACGTGGAGAGGGGTGTGGGTATCTTTTTGCAAAATTGCCATAGTTTCCTTCCTATCCGTCAGATATAAATCGGACGGCCTATATTGCAGGATGGCAGGCACACCATCATCACCAACTCTATTTTTTATCTCTAACTCCTATAAAAGACTCAGTTCGTGATGATGGTGTGTCTGCCATCCGTCATTTCTGACCATCAGATTTGCATCTAACGACTATGATGTAAGTCATGGCATTTCTGCAACAAGACCCCACTTCTCTGCTCCAATTTGCAGAAACCCCTTAGTATCTTGAAACCAACCACATCCCTCCCCCACCTCATCAAAACAGCCACAAGGAATATATTTTGAGTGAAACCTAATACGAGTATATTTTTACTGATATATACACCAAACTAGAGTGTTTTTCTTTCAAGTTTGTGAACATGTATTATTCTATTTTGGATCTGTTGCAACGCACGGGCACATTGCTAGTAAGAGTAGAGAAAAGGATGAACGAGGGAAGGCCTTATTTGCAAACGTGGAGAGGGGTGTGGGTATTTTTTTTGCAAAATTGCGATAGTTTCCTTCCTATCCGTTAGATATAAATCCGACGGCCTATATTGCAGGATGGCACGCACACCATCATTACCAACTCTGTTTTCTACTCCCTCCGATCCTAAATATTTGTCTTTTTAGAGATTTCAACAAGTGACTACATACAGTGCAAAATGAGTGAATCTCTAAAATATGTCTACATACACATCTGTATGTGGTACTCCATTTGAAATCTAAAAAAGACAAATATTTAGGAACGGATGGAGTATAAGAGTAGACATGGAGATATATCTCCAACATGGTCTACAACAAAAATGTGCTGGACTGGTTAGCGCCGGATGCTCGCAACGCGTTGACCTGAGTTCGAATTCTGTCTTTAACTTTAGATTTTTATATTATATATTACTTATTTAATATATACTTCTTTCGCTACTGTACTAATAGTGGAACCCACAGAGTACTTAGAATACAAGATTAAGGATGGACTTGTTTCTTTTTAACTTTCTGTACGAAGCTGTAGCCACCCTGCAAGTCACGTGTACACTATACATGCAATTAACTTTTTATAGAGGGAGAATCATACACGCAATTAACTCAAATGGATTGGATGTGACTCTATTATTTCCAGCATAAGAGCATCTCCAACGGCAGCAAATTTCCTCCCGCTTCCTGCCGCGGAGGACGACATCAAACGCCAGCGGCATACATTTTCACAACTCTAACCAACCAGATGAAATTCGTGCAAACACGGACTGTTTTCATATAAGCATGCAGGATTTCGTATAAAAAAGCCAGATCTTCATATAAACATGATGGATTTCATTACATTTACATGAACTAAGCGGTGCTAATCCGGCTCTCTTGGTATGATTAATACTCCCTCCGTCCGGAAATACTTGTCCTAGAAATGGATGTATCTAGACTTATTTTAGCTATAGACACATCCAATTTATCCATTCTTAGAACGAATATTTCCCGCCAGCAGGAGAGGGAGTACCTAATCTAAATGGCCGCCCGCGGATCCCGTTGTCTTCCTCATGTCCGGCAGACACTTGTGGGGTCGACGAAGGTCCTCGGAAGAGACGAAGCAGCAAAGAAACCACCCGAATGCGCAGTCGTCGCCTCGACGGTGGCCTTCATGGGACCCAACCGGCGGCGGCCTCCCGTGTTCTACTTCTCGTTGATGATGGCGGCGGACACGGAGAAGCTGGCCACCGACTCGTCGCTCTCCACACACCTGGCTTCTGTCTCTGCCTGCATGGCATTGCCGTAGGCACGTGAGGCGCGCCCACAGACACGGGAGGCGCGGCCACCGCAGACACTGGTGGCGCGGTATGACGTGGCAGCGACGACGCCCGTACCGGCGTGCTCGCCGCCGTGCCGGCGTGGAACAACTCGCCACTCCTCATCGAGCTGAACTGGAGCGGTGAGTTGCTGAACCACGCGCCGGATTGGGGCGGCAACTGGCTCCGTCGGGCCAACCGAGGTTGATGAAGCACCAAGCGGCCTCGCCCGTATCCGGAGGGCTCGGCAGGCCACCCAGCCGGGTAGTATGCCGGAGAATGGCTCCTGGGAAGCCATCGGAAGAGTGGAGAAAATGGTGAAGGAGGAGATGGGGGAGCGGCGGAGGGGTGCGATTCTTGCCCGCTGTCTGTCTGGCCTCGTTTAAATAGAGAGCGGACGGTAGGAGCTTGGCCGGCGTATGGCCTAGTTTAAACTGAGGGCGGACGGGAGGAGCTCGGCCGGTGTTGCGTTTAATTCCGGCCCGCTCATGAACGGACATGTGGCTGGAGTAGGTTTCTCGGTTTGCATGCGAGTTTAACGGAGGGGTTTGATGGAGGCGAGGAGGCGTGTTCAGCCGGGCGTGCAGCGGGCGGCGCAGTACTATTCGATTTGACAGCGGGCGGTGCAGTTCCCGATATAGCTTTAATGCAGACGAGGGAGGGGTAGCGGTTCCCGAAATGTTGAGCGGCCAATGATGCATCCTCCTTCAATTAGCATCGTGCATGCATGATGGAAGTAATGGGAGGAGGACCGGGAAAAGAGGCTGCACGATGTGAATGCAACGCAGTTTGCACTCATATAAAGGCGGCCCTCCATTCCAATGCTTCTACCACATCGTACGCACCTAAGCATTTGCCTAAGCACCTACACTAAGCGCAAAAGTGCTCACTCTAGACCCATGGCGGCGATGCGCACGATCGGCAAGCGGTTGTGCCAGATGGTCCACGACGCCGGCCTGCGGCATGGCGCCGAGGATCGTCTCCAGACGGTGTTCGCGACCGGCTGGTGGATGGCCGCCGTCGACGCCAACTACGACTCTCAGTTGGACCAGATGATCGTTGCCACCACCAATAAGTTCACCGTCCTCAAGAAGCTCGGGGACGACATCGCTGTACTCCTCCAGCCCGCGCGCCCGGGCTCCTCATTGCCTAACACCCTAATCGGCCTCCATGGCCGGAACCTCTTTCAAGCACTGGTGGCCCTGCGACTGCCCGCCGACGCCATGAAGAATGTCCACCTGGAGGTCGCGCTCGCCACGAGGCGCCTCGCCCTGCAAGAATTCGTCGACCTACACATCCACATGTACGAGCAAATCATGTACATAGGTATCTACAAGGCCATTGAGGACGCTATGACGTTGGCCTTCCTCAACCGGCTGGAAGCCTTGGATGCCTTTGCTGAGAAGCACCTTGACCTCGCCACAAAAGCCGTCGCTCCTTAGCCGCCGGTCGGTGGCCTGGCGCACTAAGTTGAGGAGGAGGTCGTACGTTGATGGATGCATCTTTCTTCTTGCCTCCAGTAACCACCACTGCGATCGCATTATCGTGGCCTTAATTCTTATTGTGCTATTGCATTCTCGTTCCAGTCAATACCGACATGTGCGATCCCTTTGCTTAATTGTATGCATCACTGTAACTAGTACTCCATCCATCAATTTATAAGTTGTGCTTACCTTTTCCATCAACTTCGTGCAACGCACGGGCATCTTGCTAGAAACACTAGAACATGTCAGACCGCATGTGACCAAACCGACGATGCGCCAACCTAGCTACTACGTACCCTGCTTATCTGGCGGAAATAGCCCCGCCCTAGCGTTTCCAATCGTTATTTCTATCTATCAATCGTGATCAATCGTGCCAAGGAGCGGAACCAAATGTTACAATTTATACATTTTTCTCTACTCCTACTCCTATAAAAGACTCAGTTGGTGATGGTGGTGTGTCTGCCATCCGTCGTTTCTAACCATTAGATCTGCATCTAACGGATGTGAGGTAAGTTGTGGCATTTTTGCAACAATAGCCCACTTCTCTGCTCCAATTTGCAGAAAACCCCTTATTATCTTGAAAGCAACCACATCCCGCCCTCACTCATCAAAACAGCCTGAGAAATATATTTTGAGTGAAAAGTAATATATTAGGAGTATATCAAAACAAGAGTGATTTCTTTCAAGTTTGTGAACAAGTACTACTATTCTACTACTTTGGACCGTCGCAACGCACGGGCATATTGCCAGTAAAAGGAAAAGGCCTACCGCGTTCGCGTCGCACCCCCACACGCCCAGGAATCGGGAGTACTCGACGGCCCGTCCGGCACGCCACATAGCTAGGGAAGGCGTGTTGCCTAGCATTTTCACTTTCATGTGGGACCGCCGTTGAGCAAACCGACCATTGGCAAACCGCACCCCGCTCGCCGCCGGGTTGCAAAACAGAAACAAGGGGAAGATCTAGCTGTAGCACGAAAGCCAAGAAATTTAGTGTCTGATGGGGCTCGTTGATAGAGTGTTATTTATTCATAACTAGCAAGATGGGGCTCCATTTGAAATCATCACCAACTCTATTTTTTATAAGAGTATAGATATAGATAGATATAGATATAGATATAGATATAGAGAGTAGAGATTTGGTTACCAAATCACATGCGTGCAATGCATGTGTAGCTTACTAGGTTTTTTTTAGAACATGTAGCTTACTAGTTGGTTACCAAATCTCATCCGGGTTTGGCACGAGCTCGTACTACGGGAGCACCACAAGGCCTGCCGCAGGAGTTACATTTCCCTCTCGGGGCCCACGGGACCGAGCTTCAATGGCTTCGTGCACCGGCCTATGAGTCAATGGCATGCGGATCTTAAATGCGGCTGGCCCACATGTCATTCTCATGGTGGTGGCGTGGTTCGCGACTCACTCGTTCGAGATGAACCGGCCGATGGTGGTGTGGCCGTGGCGAGGGTGCCACAGCTGGGCGTCGAGGCATTACGAGGCGTAGATGGCCACACCGGCGGGTACTACCTGTAGTACAGAAGTACTCCAGCTAAGGATTGATGCCCGGGACGAAATGTGTCACAGCCGCTGGATGAAAATTCGATGGTGCGGGATTATGGATCGGAGCAGGCAAACCGCATCCAATCGGGTGTGGCTGTGGTAGAAAGTTGATGGTCGCCGCAGTTCAGCTGGCCCGCATGTCATGCACACAAAGGCAGAGGAGCGGTGGGGCCGAGAGGGATGAGGCGCACATCAGGGGACGTCGTGTCGTGGGTTGGAGCGGCATTGTGGGAATCGCGTGTGGGTGTGGCAGTGGTAGAAACAAGAAACGTGATGGTGGTTCTGGTTCAACTTCCACGGACAAGCTGTCATGTCTGCTGACACATGCATTGCATACCGCTCAGTGCAAGGAGCAGTAGTAGAGAAACTTGTTCCAAAGATACCATTTTTCCGATAAAATTCTCGAGATATCATTAGTTTTTACACATGGGATTACTCCTGCAAGGGTCAATCACAACAGGTGTTTTGTAAAAAAAATGTATCTTGATGTTCCCTGTAATGCACGGGCATCTTGCTAGTTATAGAAGAAGGCCACACAGGCATCTTGCCGCAGGGTGTACCACCGAGCCAAACTCAATTTTTTTTCCAGACGATTAGGTGCACCGGATGCCGTGCCACGCTACACAATGTTAAAAAAACAGCTCCAATTTTTTTAAAACCTGTTATCTTCAAACCATCAAAACAGCCCGAGGAATATATTTTGAGTGAAGCATGATTTACTTTTACTGATATATGTATATCAAAACTAGAGTGTTTATATTTCAAGCCCGTGAACAAGTATTATTCTACTACTTTGGATCCATTGCAACGCACGGGCCAGCACATTGGTAGTAGTAGTTTGTATCTCTATCTCTACTCTACTCTTATAAAAAAACAGAGTTGTTGATGATGGTGTGCCTGCCATCCTGCAGTATAGGCCGTCTGATTTATATCTGACGGATAGGAAGGAAACTATGGCAATTTTGCAAAAAAATACCCACACCCCTCTTATACTAGCAAGATGCCCGTGCGTTGCACGGAACATCAAGATCTTGTGGGAGAAAAGGATGAACGAAGGAAGGCCTTATCTGCAAATGTGGAGAGGAGTGCGGGTAAATTGTCATAGTTTCCTTCCTATCCGTTAGATATAGATCGGACGGCATATTGCAGGATGGCAGGCACACCATCATCACGAACTCTGCTTTTTTATAGGCGGACCGATTTATATCTGATGGATAGGAAGAAAACTGTGGCAATTTTGCAAAAAGAAACCTACACCCCACTCCACATTTGCAAATAAGGCCTTTCCTCGTTCATCATTTTCTCTCACAAGATAAACTACTCATACAAATGCATCTTGATGTTCTGTCCAACGCACGAGGATGTTTCCTTGGGGGTCTCTCCAGCGCGGCATGGCCATAGTTGCAAGTTGACACCCCTTGAAATGCCGACGTTGAGGGGCACTCGGATTTTGTTTGATGAGCAGGTAAGATGAGTTTGATCATGTAGTAAATGCATTCTAAAGACTACTTCCGTGTCCATTTCCTAATTCTCCCCCTGCCCACTGTTTCACAGGTTAGGCTCGGTGCGAGTGGAGATTGGCTTGCATATGTACGGGAGGGTACCAACATCAATTTGCACAACGTTTACAACGGTGACACCATTCCCGTGGAACCTTTGCCCAACATTGGGATCAGCCATGCAACGGGCCACCTCCTGAATTGGTACGATGGAACCACTGTGAGATTGAAGAAGATAGCACGAACCTTGCACATGGCGGCCAAAGGTGGACGATGCTGTCTACGACCGATTTGTTGCCGTACGAGTACGAAGACACTGTGCTCCTTTCTAACCGCATCTTCGCAGTGACAAACCAGGGGACTTGTTTCGTATGGGACACATCCAGTGGTATACTCCCTCTCTCCCAGTTTATTTGTTTTGAATTTTTTTGTTTTATAAGTTTCAAATTCAAATTTAGAGCTCCCCATCACATGTTGAGATTACAATGTCCATTAAATCGTTGCGTGCATGTATAGTAAAGAAACAAATCTCGAGTTTGCCACGAGTTCGTGCAGCGGTAGCACCACAAGGCCTGGCGCAGGAGTTACATTTACCTCTCGGGGCCCTCAGGTCTAAGCTTCAGCACCTTACGACACCTGCCTTTGAGTCAATAACATGTGGACCTGATAGGTGGCTGGTCCACATGTAATGCTCCCGAAGGCAGAGGGGCAGTGGGCCGAGAGGGGTAAGCCGCGGGTCGGGGGACGTGTGGTGTCATGGGTTCGAGCAGCGTCATGGGAATCGCGTGTGGCTGTGGTAGAAACTTGATGCTCACCGCATTTCAGTTGGCCCACATGTCATGCACACAAAGGCAGAGGGGCGGTGCGGCCGAGAGGGGTGAGGCGCACGTCGGGGGACGTGGTGCCGTGGGTTGGAGCGGCGTCGTGGGAATCGCGAGTGGTAGTGGATGATACGTGATGGTCGCCGTAGTTGAACTTCCATGGACAAGCTGTCATGTCTACGGACACATGCATTGCATACCGATCACTGGAAGGAGTAGTAGAGAAAGCTAGGTGGATAAATAGCTCCTTATACTCAAGCGGACCCACGCTACTACTTGTTCCAAAGACATGCACACCATCGAAATAGTCCATCTATATCAATATACACAGAGAGGGAATACATTTTTTACAAGAGAGGAAATAGTTCATCCATCCATAATGCCCTGCTGCTAGTGCTTCTTCTTCTTCTTCTTCTTCTTCTTCTTCTTCTTCTTCTTGTTCTCATTTTCTGTGGGAGATGGCTTCGCAACAAGCTCTCTGGACCTTGCAGCTATCTCAAAACTCACACGGGCATCGAGGGCAGCATATTTTATCCGCTCATACGTCAAGGGATAATTCTCCCATCCAGACGACCTTAATGCCAGTGTCTCGTCACCCTTCTGAAGATTTGTTCCAAGCACAAAATTTGCTACATCGAATAGGGATGGTGTGTAACATCCCAAAATTTTCAATTTGGAATGTTATACATAGATCATCATTGCATATCATGTTTTGTTGCATTTTGACAAATCCTCGATAAATCCTACGCAACTCAAGGACCCTCGGAGAGAGTTGGGGATTTTCTCGAATTTTCAAATTTGATTTTCAAATGAGGATTGTGGTTTTAATTATTTTTCTCTCCGGAAAAATATTTCATTTTAAATAAACGAGAGGAGAAAATATGACTTCTCCAAAACAATTGAAATACTGGAGGAAAAATGTTAAAATCATTATTTGGAATTTATTTGGATTTTATTTGCAATTTTTATTGCATTAATTTTTTTTGCATGTTTTCAAAATATTTATTTTGGATTATAAAAATGTGCACCCTATTCTAGATTTTCTAACTAGACGGGAAAAATTTATTTCATATTTTTCTGATTTTTATTTATTTTTCTACGAATTATTTTCCGCGGAACTTATTAAAAAAAACGCCCGCGCGCCGACTGGGCCAAAGGCCCAGCCGACGGCCCGCCTCGCCCCTCTCCTCTCCCCGCACGGCCGCCGCGCCGCCGTGTCCGCCATGGACACGGGAGCCGCCCCGCTCGCCCGCCCCTTCCCCAAGCCACCGGAGCACGCCCCCCTTTATATACCCCTCAACCCCCCCTTTCTCTCATCTAGCCGCCGCCGCCGTCGCCTTGCCCGCCGCCGCC